>NC_087206.1:11191227-11213727 GCF_015104395.2 Macrobrachium nipponense
TTTTATCAGCTTAACAGTGAAACCGTCATCCGCTCTTCAGCCTATTTGCTAGGGCTGGTTTTTTCCCGTTCCTAGTGGCTCACGTCATCCTTACTTGAGGTCAACATGTAACAGGTCAACATTAGTTACATGTTTTTACATTTTGTTTCATGTGTGGATATTACATTTTTTTTCATCTAGTTCAGGAGTTCTAGTTAGTCGTTATTTTAAGGGGGTATGTGTGCTCACCGGCTTCGTTGAAAGATGTATACGAACTTATTGGGTAAATTTGAGCATCGTACTTAATGATACTTCTCAAATTACTCTTGGTATTATTTTTGGTTCTCCTCTATGATATCTAACAACTTAAACGAATATGATTTCATGGCTACAGGCACACACACACACACACATATATATATATATATATATATATATATATATATATTTTGTTTATTTATAGATCTATATATTTGTGTGCGTGTGTAAGTATGTGATGTATTTATTTATACTTGTATGACTACATACATACACAACATATGCATATATATGCATATATATATATATATATATATATATATATATATATATCATATATGTATATATATATATATATAGATAGATAGTATATAGATAGATAGATAATAGATAGATAGGTAGTATGTCCAACCTCATTGTCAGTTCACTACCTATTTCCCATTTGTGTCATGCAAGACCTCAGTTGAAATATCTATTGTCAGCCGATATTCCTGTCTTATTTATAGCTTCATGTCCTACTTATCATGCGATGTCACAGTTATGAACGTATAATGAATATAGATCAGAAGAGTTAATTTTATTTTTCGGTAAATCTGTAGATCTGTAGTTATTTAGAGGCGCATTTATTCACAAATACAGACGCTCATGCTACACAAAAATATCCATTTAAAAACAATGAACTAATTCTCTCTCTCTCTCTCGTCTCTCTCTCTTCTTCTCTCTCTCTCTCTCTCTCTCTCTCTCTCTCTCTCTCCATCAGAAATACAAATAAGTTCTCCTTGTATAATCCCTCCCATAATTAATTGGAGGCGCCAGAGTTCAAGAGTCCCTTTTCATTACTCATCCATTCAGACGATAGTCCTTGAAAGCTTCACGCTAACTTCTTTCTCAGGATGAAGTATTATTACCCCAATAAAGGATTCTGTGAACGTTCAATATATTCCATTATTGTAGTCCAATACCAATATATATATCTATGTATACTATATATATAATATACATGTATGGATATGTGTGTATATATATATATATATATATATATATATATATATATATATATATATATATATATATGCGTATAGGTGGACAGATAGAAAGATAAATAGATAGAGGAAAGGTTAAAAGCAGAAAGCAATAACTTGTGGACTTGGAAAAGTTTTTTTATTTTCTTTAGGAAGTTAACCATCAGTAATTAGTTATTATTGTTATTATTATTATTATTATTATTATTATTATTATTATTATTATTATTATTATTATAAACTGACAGCGTTTTTCAGAAAACTATCAATAATGTTCGTGATACAGGAACAATAGAGTAATGTGAGGCGCTAAAGCACCAAAAACTATGATAAGAATTATAACGAAAACTACAAATAAAAATGGGAAAATAATGAACGGGAAAGCTGGTAGAGAAGGAGAATGTGGAGCCAGGTGGAGGAGGAGGAGGAGGAGGAGGAAGAGACTATGAAGGCGGGGGTGATGAAAGGGAGTAGGGAGGGAGGGAGGGAGGTGGAGTACGAGAGAGAGAGG
Source organism: Macrobrachium nipponense (assembly GCF_015104395.2). Lineage (NCBI taxonomy): Eukaryota > Metazoa > Arthropoda > Malacostraca > Decapoda > Palaemonidae > Macrobrachium > Macrobrachium nipponense. The sequence goes on from NC_087206.1 coordinate 11,192,998, forward strand.
GTAATGCGAGTATTTCTCTCCTGACAATGTTGAGACCCGGGATTACGACAACAACGCAGGCGGTGATAAATCATGACATAATATTTCCAGGAAACACAAATGGATAGTTTTACTTCTCATTCCCACAAATAACTCTTTAAATAACTCTTGAGGGACTTTGTTTCAACAAATAACTCTTTAAATAATTGCGGATACTTAGGTTTTTGCTTGTATTTTCACAAATAAAGGGCAAATGCTTTGTTTTTCTTTTATTTCAACAAAGGAAGTGTAGATACTTAGGTTCGCTTTTATTTCCACAAATAATTTAAATAAATAGAGGGACTTAATTTTGCTTTTTGCACAGCAGATAACTCGTTAGATAACTGCAGAGAGAGGCGTTCTTTATCTTTTTTTCAGCAAGGAACTCAAAATAACTGTTAAGGAAGTTTAATATAAACTGATATTAGACATTCAAAAAATTAGTTATTTTATTCCAATATTACTATAGATTTATTTAAATATTATTACTGGGAATCCAGCTTGACGCAAAGATATATTTTGATATAGTGAATTCATATCGTAAATACAATTGAAAAGTGGAATTAACGTTATTTTTAATGCAATAAAATCGCGTTGTTAGTGCTATTTCTGACCAATTTCTATTTATTTATTTATTTATCTGTTACATTTACTGGAACGACTAGACGATAAAACATAAGAAGTTACTAAATAATATAATATACACATATTTATGATAAGCTTTTATCAAATTGCTATGTACTGACAAGAAAATATAATAATCCATATAAAGAACACGGTTGCTCCTGTTACTAATCAAAGGACTTAGTCAAATGTGGCACGTTTAGCCCGTAGAGTGTTTCATGAGTGCGTCCACGTCATGTACTGTATAAATTAATCATACAAATTTCCAATGCCGTTCATTATTTTATGTTGTTCGTGGATATATCACAATAATATCTATATATATATATATATATATATATATATATATTTGTGTGTGTGTGTGTGTGTCATTGTGTGTTTGCGTGTACTGGTCTGTGTAGACTATTCTACTTGAGCATCACATCCTGTAGAATTGCTATTGCAAGCAAATTTAATAAGATTAATCTATAATATGATCACAACTAGAGTTCTCTGATTGTTTATTGAATATCTTGTCAGAAGACAAAACAAGCACCGTAAAAAAACTTTTTTTTATTCCTCTATGATGAGATTCCCACCAATATCTCATCTATGCTATCATACAGCTCATAAATACGATGGGTAAATTATGGCCGACAAGAGAACCCAATTTGATTATTGGTTAACTCTTTATGGGTTTTGATATATTTTCTCAGATATGGAGGAGCAGTTACTTAAAGACATTCATAAATTATTTAGCTTTACTTTTGCAACATTACTCATCTGGCTCTCTCGCGTTGCTGATCATAGACAATTAAACACAGACACACACAAATAATACATATTATATATATATATATATATATATAATATATATATATATATGATAGATAGAGATTTGAGAGAGAGAGAGAGAGAGAGAGAGAGAGAGAGAGAGAGAGAGAGAGAGAGAACAACTAGTCTTCATTATATACGTAAGACCCTGGAGTATTCCTTCCACCCGCGCTTTTATATCCACGTAAAGCTAAAAATGAATCGACCATCATTCCAGCCCCGATTCAAGAAACCCGAAAATGCTTTTCTAAAATTTTGTCCATTCATTCTCTCCGGATTATAACGGCTTGTGACAAGAAGCGAATTCTCGATGAATATTTAAGGTTTTGCTTCCAGGAACAGCCATTTATGGCCGGCCGGGACCATAATGTCTGCCTGGTGTTTCACAATGGATCCTGCAATATCCATCTATTCTGGGGCGCTAAGTGCTTCTGCTCCTGGTTAGGACGCTGAGCTAAACTCGGTTAGAAACAACGTCGTGTTTCGTAAATATTTCGTAAACATAGCATTACGTTAGTGTGTGACTTTATGGCCCTTCCTTCATTGTTTTTATATTGCATCGGAGAATAATTGATGTCACGAAGAGTGTATAAAAACAGCGTTTTAGCGTCACAATGACCGCAAGTAGATCAATGGATTAGAGCCTTCCTCACAATCAACATAAGTAGAATTGCTGAGTATTTTTTTCTGGTTTTCCTCTTTAAGTGAAAGATCATAACTGCTGATATCGTGGCTTCATACGTCGTGCTACTCAATTTACCTCTAAAGTCGAAAATGTTTAGTTTCAGAATTCAGTCAATTTCCTATATATATATAAAATATATGATATATATATATATATATATATATATATATTATATATATATATTATATATATGTGTGTGTGTGTGTGTGTGTGTGTGTGTGTGTGTCTGTGTGTATGCGTGTGTCTGTGAGTGTGTGTGTGATGCTTGAACATGTCCAATGGACAACAAAATAATCGAAATGCATAAACGTGACTGATCTGTAAAGCAAATATAGAATGACTTAGCAAAAATCATAAAAAAAAGATACATGCATATGCGCGTGTTAAAAGGAGAGAGAAAGAGAGAGAAGAGAAACATCCGCAATCAATGAACGACATCCTAAGTGAATGAGCAACGGGGACGAAATGCAATAGAATAGCATAGGGGGCCAGAGAGCGGAACGAACGAAACATTTCGGCAATTGCCAGAGATCAGAGAAATTAAACAAACATTGAACGGAGCCGCGCAGTTCAGGAACTCGAAAGTTGTGACACTGGGACGTTCGCGAACGCTTGAACAATTGATTCGTTTGTTTTATCGTCATATTTGAATTCGAAGTCAAATAAGAAGTGGATTTTTACCGTAACGTCAATAGCTTTTTCATGCAAATGCACAGGTATTTATCACGGAACTTTTATTTCTCGGGAATGTCAGAGCTGAAAAAATATAAAAATTCCAATTGGTCTGCGACGAGCAAATAATTTGGAATTAATTCGAAATAATATTGCTTTCATTAAAATGTCCCGGCGTCATATATTTACACAGTAAATATATTGTAATGTACAAATTCATGTTGATATGAATCAATTAATAAACTTTTAACTAGGTCAAAATATCATAATACAGTCGCTCCCCCTGCAGTCTGGCTCTGTCGAAATTATTCGGCGTTTCGTCCTAATGGACAAATACGGAGTTAGGGCTGGATAGGACTCGATACGAATTTGCTTTTCCTTTCGTTGCGTTGTAAGATTTAGTGGCAAAGTCGTTAATGATCCGTACTTTGTTGCATAACGACCAGTGACTCTATACATTCGCAGATGTTACCCTCTGATACTTCTTTCTAATAGCATCATATTCTTTGGTAGCTTGAATTTCATAGCAGTTGTTGCAGTGGCCTTGTTCCATATGAATAGTGTTCATCTTCTCAATTATATATATATATATATATATATATAATATATATATATATATATATATATATACTATATATGTTGTGTGTCTGTGTATAAATAGATAGATAGAGGATTAGATCCATTACATGCATACTTATGTGAGCTAGCATCTGCACTTTAAACTTTATCAATGGTAAAGTATCCCATACGCATAGCTGTAACAGACAAAAAGGCTGGATGAAACAAAACACAAAGGGAAATACAGAAATTTCCCTTAGCAGAGGGGGAAAAATAAGCAAAAAAAAAAATAAATAAATAAAAAGAAAGTCCTCAACCGTAGGCAACTTTCACCGACCCCGCGATCCGAATTTTCTAAAATACATTTCTATTTCTCCCTCCTGTGAGCTAAATTATGTGGAACAATAAATTGTCCCCTTGCAACTGCCAAACTTTTGAACGATGGACAGTCCCTCACCTGCAGACATTTTCATTCGTTCTATGGGTTTTTGGGGTCGAGACAGAATTACGCGGACCTCTGCTCTGCTTAATGACAAATATTACAAACTGAGAGAGAGAAAAAAAAAACTATGTTGAATTTACAAAATAAGATACATTTATGGAATGCACTTTCGTTGTTCCGTCCAGCCAATCGTTGGATTCATTTAAGTTTGCATTGTCTAAATTCACTTGGAGTAAATGTTTCATTAAATAAAATTGCTTTGTTTTTTTTATTTTCTACTCCATGACAACTATAACAAATTCAACAATTACAAGAAGATATAAATTTATTAAACGAGCTTTCACTGATTTGATTGATGCATTTATGTTATGAATACATTTTTGAATTATATGGCATTCATTAGTTCTTTTACAAAATGGAATGCATATTACATTAAATGTCAATTTAATTAGCCTCTGACGGCGTTTTTTTTTTATTTCCATATACTGTAATATTTTGTATTAGAATGAGTAAACATTCATTGTGCTTCAAGTACTGGCATGTATCGTCTCCTAACGTCAGCATTTCTCTTTAACTCAGTATTCATTGATAATGATTTTAGATTTATACACACATACGTAAGTATACACTCACGACAAACACATTTACGAGTTTGTATATATATGTGTGTATGCACGTTTATATATATATATATATATATATATATATATATATATATCATATATATATATATATATATATACGTTATATATATGTGTGTATGTACGTTTTATATATATATATATATATATATATATATATATAGTATAATAATATATATATATATATATATATATATATATATATATATATAATATAATTATTGTGTGTGTGTGTGTGGATTTATTTATGTATGTTATTTTATTTATGTATGTATATATGTAATATATATATAGTATATATTATATATAATATATATTATATATATTATAATTATATATATAAATATATAATATAAATATAATATTACCAAAAATAATATATATTATAATATTTATTATTATTGCTGAAAACGGCCTCGTCTTCCATTTCCGCCTGGAGTTTCTTATCCAACTCACTCCCAGCGGAAATAATTTACCAGTGGAGGGAAGGGGCTGACAAAGGAAAGGTAAAATCTGATCGTATTGCCTCTTTTGAGCGATGACGCTCCTCTCTCTCTCTCTCTCTCTCTCTCTCTCTCTCTCTCTCTCTCTCTCTCTCTCTCTCTCTCTCTCTCTCTCTCTGCCTACAGATTATTTTCATCAAGTTGTTTTTTTATATATATCTTACTTAATAATAATAATAATAATAATAATAATAATAATAATAATAATAATACTCGTAATAATAATAATAATAATAATAATCATAATATAATATAATAATGCGAAAGTATCATTATTATTATTATTATTATTATTATTATTATTATTATTATTATTATTATGTTATTATTATTTTGTAATGACGGGAGGGGCTGGTATTGATTCGTATATAATAATAATAATAATAATAATAATAATAATAATAATAATAATAATAATAATAATAATAATAATAATAATAATAATAATAATAAATTTAATTGATAATCCATTACCTACCCTGGAATATAGGCCGGTAGGAAATAACTTGGATTATTAGTGAATTTCTCCACTATGACAGCAAATTAAGACTAGAAACCATTTTTTTTCGAGATTTTTATTCTTGTTTTAATGTTTTTATTGTTGTTAATTGCTATTTACTTAGTAGTTTTGTATATAAAGTTGTGAAATTATATTATATCTAGAGAAACCAATATAAGAAAATGTTTTAGGTAACAGACTATAAGTGTATAATTTCTATCATTAATGCATAGCTTGTATTTTCCCCCGGTCGTTTTCTATATTTTTCCTGGTCGTTTTCTATAAATTTGTTTTGGTTCATCATTCTACATCATCACCCACATACAGAAAGGTATTATTGTAAGGACTGGTGTTTGAAATCCGCCTTAAAAGGTGATTAATAAAAATATTCGGGAAATTATAATTATCCTTTTCAGGTCGCAAAGAATGCTGTGCAGAATTTCAGTTATTTCATCTAAACAGTCTTTTTAGTATTGTAGTTTCCTTTTGAATATTGCTTTTTTAATTTTGTATCTTTATTCATTTTCCTTCTCTGGTAGTAACTTATGTTGTATTTGTCAATTTTATAAAATGCGATAGAAACTATAGGAAATTATACCGTCCTGAAGCTAGGCATTTTGCTAATTAATACAAAGTTGTCTGTATAATGGGATTATATATATTTGTATATGTAATAAGTATATATATTAATTCTATATATATATATATATATATAAGATATATATGTGTGTGTGTGTGTGTGTGTGTGTGTGTGTGTGTGTGTCTGTGTGTGTGTGTAGCTAGGCACTTTAATAATTAATACAAATATATCTGTGCAACGGGATCATACATATACATACATACATATATGAGTGTGAGCGTGTGTGGGTGTTTACGGATGTACGTATGTGTGTGCGTACATTTTGCCCCTGATTTTTACAGGTGTTTTAAAAGCGTATTGGTCACCTTCGATTTACCACTTAAAATACGAGAAAACCTACCGTGACCAGCTAAAATAAACTGAATGTAATATTCTCATTTCTCTCTACCGTGACCAACTCAAATTGATATATTTTTTTCTCATTCCTCCCATGGAACCCTCCCTCCCTCCTTCTCCAAACAATGAATTGTTTTAATGGTATATTTAGATTTGAAAAAAGAAAAGAAGAAGAAAGGAAGCATGACGATCGGAGAACGGCCGAAGAGAAATGCAGCATCTTTAGAGATCCTGAAAAGCGAAATGTAAATTATGATCGTTCATTAATATTCCCCCTTCTTTGCCCGGTGATTTACTGCCATCCCGAGAGAATCTAAAAGGCCATCTACTTGAATCTGATGATTGCTCCTCCTCCTCCTCCTCCTCCTCCTCCTCCTCGCCTTATCTCGGTCTTCAGTCGGACTTGACTTGTTAAAGCCTTATTATTCAAGGAATTCTCAGCTTTCCTCCTTATAATGTAGGGAATTCTGTTGTCCCCTTTATCATGGAGGGAATTCTCTTATCTACTAGAGGTGCCTCACACCGAGGGACCTGGGGCAATCCGAACGAGCTGTAAGGTCTGTAAGGTAAGGTAAGGTAAGGTCTGTATGAAGGGAATTCTCCTCTGTCTTTATAATGCTTGGATTTCTGTTGTCCCCTTATCATGAAAGGAATTCTCTTCGCTCCTTATAATCCAGGGATTTCTGTTGTCCCCTTATCATGAAGAGAATTCTCTTCTCTCATTGTAATGTAGGGATTTCTGTTGTCCCCTTATCATGATGGGAATTCTCTTCGCTCCTTATAATGCAGCGATTTCTGTTGTCCCCTTATCATGGAGGGAATTCTCTTCTCTCATTATAATGTAGGGATTTCTGTTATCTCTTTATCTTGAAGAGAATTCTCTTATCTATTTATAATGCAGCGATTTCTGTTGTCCCCTTATCATGAAGGAAATTATCTTCTCTCCTTATAATGTAGAGATTTCTGTTGTCTTCTTATCATGAAGGAAATTCTCTTATCTACTTGATATGAAGGGAATTCTCTTCTTTCCTTAACATGAGGGGAATTCTCTTTCATCCTTATTTTGAAGGGAAGTCTCTTATCTCATTATACTAAATGGAATGTTCTTCTTTTTTCATTATGAAGGGGATTATTTTCTATCCTTATTTTGATGGGAACTCTTCTCTCCCCATTACAAAGATAATTCTCTTCTATCCTGATTATGGAGGAAATTCCCTTCTCTCCTTATCATCAAGAAACTCGTCCTCTTTCCTTATTATGAGAGAAACATTATTCTCTCATTAACATGAAAGGATCTCCCATCTTTTATCGTTATAAGGGAATTCAGTTTTTTCCCTTTTGTGAAGGCAGCCGTTCTTTCCTTATCTCGAATGAGATTCCCTTCTCTTCTTGTTTTGGAAAGGAACTTTCCTTTTTTTCCTTCCTTATTTCCTTAAGGTTTTGACCATCAGGTCACTCTCCTTTTTCACTGTCTGTTTTTTCAACTATTTTCTGCTACTGCGGCTACATTTAATCTGCGCCGTGAGTTCCCGATGCTCACGCTATTCCGCCTTATCAATTTCGAACTTACATCCCATTGTATTCTCTTTATTCTTCATTTTCACCTTTATTCCTCTCTCTTGGCATTTAGTTAGATTTTATATTTACTTTTTGCCAATATTCTGCCACACTTCATTTTTGCAATATTTTCCTCTGCTTTTTGCCTCTGTTGCGCCAGACTCAGTATTTACATTTTGTAACTTGAAACTTTTCATATTACACCATCCTCAATTAATCACGTGTCTCTTAATCCTTCGCTGCGTTTACTTTACTCTCGTTCAGACTCTGCATCGTCTAAAAATCTTCCCAATATTTTTCTCTACCTCTTTACCTTTCAGTCTTAAAATAACACCTGCCTTTCTCACCCTAGCTTGAGTCTCAGTGAATTAATCAAAGAGTTTTTCAGACCTTCGACAGAAAAGGCCTCTTTGTCCTTCAGATCTTACTCAAAACTCCCATTGATTACAAGTGGATAGTGTAATCACTGCCGTGATCAGTCATACCGATTCAGGCATGTCCAAAAGTTTCTGTATTATAATGTGCACCAAGATATCATTTTGACAGCTTTTGATACTCGAAACGAATTGAGTCAGTCACTGGACGCTCTTGTTTATTCAGAACTCAATTTTTCGTGCTCGGTCAATGACCAAATTTTCGACTGAAATATCTGAAAATGAAAGTATATTGACAAGCTAAAATCACCTGCAGACTAAAGTGATAATTCACAATTATTATTATTATTATTATTATTATTATTATTATTATTATTATTATTATTATTATTATTATTATTATATTAATTATTATTATTATTATTGTTAAAATGAATAAAATATATCTACTGTTATATAAACAAAATGTAATATTTAATACAATTTATTTATATAATTTCAAAACAGTGTAATCACGTCATTGTGAAATTTTTTCGTAGCATTATTATTATTATTATTATTATTATTATTATTATTATTATTATTATTATTATTATTATTATTTTATTATTATTATTATTATTATTGATAAAAATCCATTATTACATAAATGAATTGTATTATTTGTAACAGTTTATCTACATAATTTTGAATTTTTGTTTCAAAACAGTTGAATCAAGTCATTGTGAATTGGATAGCATTATTATTATTATTATTATTATTATTATTATATTATTTTATTATTATTATTATTATTATTATTATTATTATTATGTTATTGATGATTATTGATTATTATTATTAGTAGTAGTAGTAGTAGTAGTAGTAGTAGTAGTAGTAGTAGTAGTAGTAGTATTGCAACCGACTTGACCAAGCGGAGACCGGCAATATGTCAACCGACCCGGACATCGCGCGAGAGAAAAATGAGAAACAGCACAACGCTCCTGAAAAGACGGTGACCCAAATTCTACGAAGTGGAACAGAGAGAGAGAGAGAGAGAGAGAGAGAGAGAGAGAGAGAGAGAGAAAAGTGAAGGAAGTTGTTGAATAGCACAACGCCGAAGGAGACTAGACGCGCGCTTACGTGGGGCTTTCAGTCAGGTACAAGATCTATATTTTTTAGTCCCCCCCGCTCCCTCCCGCGCCACTTCCTCCCTCCCCCCCCTTTTTTTTTTAGCCCTTTCAGTCAGTCAGGCGGAGAAAGTATCTCGATGTCGTAAACTCGAGGCAAGATGAGGAAAATTTAGCGAGAAGAACGGGATTAGATGGGAGGATTTGCATCCGGGAAAGAGATGGTTAATTCGTCATGCTAACGAAGTTTTCGGATTGGCGTCGCCTGGAGCATCTTTGTAGGCATACATACTCACATATAATATAATATATATATATATATTATTATCTATTATATATATATTATATTATATTATATATATGTGTGTGTGTGTGTGTGTGTGTGTGTGTACGTATGTACATACATAGATGTACACACACACATATATGTGTGCATGTATTTGCACACATACATGCACTTACATTACATACGCACGCACACACACAATATATATATATATATATATATATATATATATATATATATATATATATATATATCTATATATATATATATATATATATATATATATATCATATATATCTATATATATAATATATATATATATATCTATATATATATATATATATATATATATATATATATATATATATATATATATATATATAGAATATATATATATATATATATATATATATATATATATATATATATATATAGATATCTATATATCTATATATATATATATATATATATATATATTATTATTATAGATATATATATATATATATATATACATATATATATATATTTATATCTATATATCCATATATCTATATATATATATAATATATATATATGTGTGTGTGTGTGTGTGTGTGTGTGTAATGTAAGTACGTGCGCGTGTGTAAATACACAGCATTGCAAGGAATACAATATAGAGAACAAAAACAAATAACATGAAAATAAATCGAAATGAAAACATAAATACAAATAACAAACAATACAAACAAAGAAACTTGATATATAGGCTACAGACCGAAGACGAACCACTGAAAACACAAACAAATGCATGATAATACAATGCCCAAGTAAAGTTGCCCTTAACAAATATAGTTGTATTTGTTTGTGAGAATACGTAAAAGGTTAAATTATACGTTATTTTCGTAATACCATTTACTAATTGCAAGTAATTAACCTTTTTAGGGTATGAAAAGTAAAAAAAAATATATATACACATAAAAAGTTAGTAGGGGAGCTGTGTTCTATTGGGGGAACATAATCTGGGAATAGGCAGGGCTGAATCCTGCCAGGGCACGCACGCTTTTTTCAGTCTAGGGGCAGGAGAGGAATAATAATAATAATAATAATAATAATAATAATAATAATAATAATAATAATAATAATAAAATAATAATAATAATAATAATAATAACATCAGAAAATGAAGTAACTTCTATAATAATTACCATTTTTATTATTATTATTATTCCGGTCTTAAGGACTGAATAATGATAATAATAGCAATAGAATATTTCTTCCCATGATTTATTGAGTCACCTTTCACTACTAAGCATATGCACTACATATATATATATATAGTGTGTGAGTGTGTGTGTGTGTGTGTGTACGTATATATATGTGTGTGCTTGTGTGTACAGAGTGAGAATATCAATGAAGTTGCGCCTATATTATCAACTGACGTTTATTCGGCAGAATATTCATAGAACAACATAATTCGTCATTTATATATATAACCTAATTCTTGTTCGGCAACATACTACCAGTGAAAACTATTAATTACAATAAAATACGAAGAAAATACATATATTGTACGATAAATATAGTGTACCATGAGAGCGTCGCTTACAGTGTTTTACAATATTCCATTCCTAGCACAAACAGGAATTTATTGATACATTTGTGCATCTTGCATTTCAGCTTGTTCTGCCTGTAAAATGCATTTATATTAAATAACGTTTAAACGTTGAAGTAATTTATTTTTTAAAAATTGTGTGGGGGGGGTGGTTTCGATGGAAATTAAACAAAAGTAGCAAGTGACATGATAATCCTCTCGTATCATTTGTAGGTTATTAATCATTTCTCGTTTAGGTAATTATATAAATAAAAAAAAAATAAACGAAAGTTATACTGTCAAAGGAATTCATTCCAGCTCATTTTCCTCTCTCTCTCTCTCTCTCTCGTCTCTCTCTCTCTCTCTCTCTCTCTCTCTCTCTCTCTCTCTCTCATTCCCCCTGGAGCAATCACATACGAGAATGTTTACCCCAAGGATATTTTCCTCCCCTTCGGAGGGGTAGAGAGGATGGGGAAGGAACCAAGCGAGAATATATTTAGAATATATTTACTTTCTTGGAAATCTCTCTCTCTCTCTCTCTCTCTCTCTCTCTCTCTCTCTCTCTCTCTCTCTCTCTCTCTTTCTGCAGATCGATAGCATCAAAGCCTGTGGTGTTTTAGCCCGATTTATCATCGGAGTCGCTTGCCAGAGGGACTCGTTAATCTCTGCTCTAATTGGATAGTTTCGCAGGACTGATATTTTTCATTCGGCTCAAGAAAAGTTAATTGATGGAGAGTTATCGCCGAGGCCAAAGCACCACGGGGGGAGGGGGAGTGGAGGGTAAGGAGGAGGAGGGTAAGGAGGAGGAGGAGGAGGAATTCTATCCGTACAAAGGGATTTAGGGGTGGCCGGGTGCGAGGGCTATATATAAACATATCCACGTACGGAGAAACGCTCACGGTCACGCCCACCTACATACACCCGCATGTATACACACACTCTACACACACACACACACACACACACACACACATATATATATATATATATATATATATATATATATATATATATATATTGTGTGTTTGCCCTAAACGGATCTTAACTTCTCGTTCCCTCGAATATTTGTAAATCAACAAGCTGTGGGTTCTCTGTGGTGTGGTGGTATACTAACGTAGAGCTCTTTAATAAAGTAATTCTCTCTCTCTCTCTCTCTCTCTCTCTCTCTCTCTCTCTCTCTCTCTATATATAGTATATATAGATATATATCATTATATATAGATAACTACAATTACCTTATATATATATAATATATATATATCATTATATATATAATTATAGTATATATCTGCATGCATATATATATATATATATATATATAGATATAGAGAGAGAGAGAGAGAGAGAGAGAGAGAGAGAGAGAGAGAGAGAGAGAGAGAGAGAGAGGGTGGGGGCAGGCCAGCTAATTGCCTCGTATCACTGTAGTACTCGATAAGGATTCCTCCTAATCATATATTGCTGATGACTTAAATTTATCCATTCCTCATTATCGTTGTTATTTTAATAAATAAAGAATATTCAGATGAACTCACAGAGCATTTAGATAAAATACTATTGAAATGAAATCGTTAAAGGACCAGTTAAAGAACCCTCAGACTATCTCTCCTGTTATTACAACAGCGGCCAGTGAAAATAACTTTAGTCCGAAGCCGAATAGTCAAACACGCTCGCCTTTGGGAATAAGGGGAACATCCCGCGATGGAAATTCGTGTATGATACAGGAATCACACGACAGAGCTGCTCGAAGCCTTTGGTCAACTGTTTCACTCACGCAGCCTTTATGATCACAGGATTTGAAAGAGTCGGACGAAAACGTTCGAATCACTTGGAAACTCCGAGACTAAAAATGGATAAAAAAGGGGGAGAGCTGTTTCCAAAGGTTGCGAATTCTGACAACTAATATCTGTAACATACTCTCAGGTCGTTTTGTGTTTGGTCTCTGAACTGCGGCGTTTCTCATCTGGGGAAAGATTCAGTCGGGAGGTAAATGGGCCTTCTGCCTGGACTCTCTGCTCTTTCATTCGATGAAGCCTTTAAAGTTTGAGAGATTCTTTATTTTGTTTCGAAGGGAAATAACGACAGATTTGGTTGTTCGTGATTGACGAGCTAAGAATTCTGTTCTAATTTAGCTTTCGTGAAGTTTTCTACCAAACATCCTCATGAATTTAAATTAGATAAAGGAAGTAAATTACAAATAATAATTACACGAGTATAAATGCTATATATAAATATATATATATATATATATATATATATAGTATATATATATATATATATATATATCTATATTTATATATATATATAGATATATATATATATATATATATATATATGTATGTATGTATGTGTTTGTTTATAGACAGTATAATATATATATATATATATATATATATATATATATATATATAATATATATAATATATGTTTGTATGTATAATATATATACATAATGTTTTAAGAATCTTGGAAACAGCCATAACCTGACGAAGGAAATAGATAAATACGGCAACAAACGAGAATCGCTTAACGCCACAGGAAAATACTCCTATCAATTAATCAAACGAATTGCTACACACAATGGCGACTGTTTTAGCACTGCAGGTCACCCAATACGTACACCACAACACCTAGTAAATAACGTTATGCAAAGAACAAAGGGCAAAGTAAAGTCAAGTAACGCTAAAACAAGACGCAAAGTAACGCAGACCAACGGTAAAACAAGTAAAATGCAAAACCGGTAAATCTTGATAGCTACACCTCTAACGGGTATCGTTACAGTGGATTAACACCCTGGGCCAACCCACTCCAACCCCTAACAAATCCAGCTTCCCCTAACTTTCCTACATTTACACACACACACACACACACACACACACACACACATTTCACACTACACATTATATGCGTCATATTTGCGCTACGGCAGCGATATCTTTCGCTCGAGAAATGAACGCAAGAAAGGAGTTGTTCCCCCTTTCAGTGAAGTGTCTCAAGATTTCCATATCGTTTCTAAAATATTCCAGCTGATATTTAATTGGGCTGTCATTCGATCGTCTTCAGATGAATATTTCATCGCCAACTTACGGTGAAGGCTTCATGGGCATCGAATTGAGGGTATTTTAGTGTAAATGCAGTTGATGTTTTTACATAACTGAGACAGTATGAAATAGCTGAATGTTTATTTATGAAAAGCGAAAGATTTAAAAATTATAATAATGTAAGGTATATATATATATATATATATATATATATATATAGATATATATATATATATATATATATATATATATATATATATATTATTTCAATCAAGGGAAAGCTAAACCACAGAGAACTTTACACAAGGGAAACAGAAAGCACGGAGGGAAAAAAAAACATCGAACAAAATCCACGAACGCAAAAATAATTAAATAACTAGGGGTGGAGGGATTTAGGGAGGGTTGGAGAGGAGTGGGGAGAGGGAAAGGGTGCCGTGGTGTGGGGGGGGGGGGGCGGCCAGATGGAGAGGTCGGCAGGATTCAAAGACAGTGGCAATTAGTTGAGCGTAACGCGGAAAAAGATTCGACTCTTTAACGAGTTAGAAAGAAAGAAGGGAAATGAAAAAAAGAGAGAAATAAAATAAAAAAAAAGAGGAATAAAAGACGGGAGAAACAATGGGAAGCTTAGATGCAGTGCGCGTGTGATATAAGCGGATTTTAAGGCTTTGCGGTTTGTGGAGTACAAGGTTTAATGCTAAGCTGAAGAACTATGAGACTCATCAGGCAATCGGGATTCTCGCCTTCCCCGACGACGCAGCAGAAGGTTACGCCGCTACGAGTAATGCTGATAACGATGAAGAAGAAGAAGAAGAAGAAGAAGAAGAAGAAGAAGAAGAAGAAGAAGAAGAAGAAGAATTATACTTTTACCAATCCAACTTACATTTATGAAAATTTCCTTTGGCTGATAAAATGAGATGGAGAAGAAGAAGAAGAATTATTATACTTTCAACTTTCACTCATACATTCACGAAAATCCCCTCTATCTGATAAGACGAGAAGAAGAAGAAGAAGAAGAAGAAGAAGAAGAAGAAGAAGAAGAAGAAGAAGAAAAATGAGAATTATACTTTTACCAGTCCAACTTTCATATATGAAGATTGCCTTTGACTGGTGAAATGAGAAGAATAAGGATAAGAATTATGCTTTTAACATTCACTCACTCATACATTCGCGTAAATCGCCTGTAACTGATAAAACGAGAAGAATGAAAATTATACTTTCACCAATCTCTCTCACATTTATGAAAATTGCCTTTAACTGATAAAATGAGAAGAAGAAGAAGAATTATTATGCTTTTAACATTCACTCATTTAAACATTCACGAAAATCCCCTGTAACTGATAAAACGATAAGACGAAGAAGAAGAAGAATGTGAATTATACTTTTACCAATACACCTTACATTTATGAACATCGCCCTTGACTGGTAAAATGAGAAGAAGAATTAGGCTTTTAACATTCACTCATACACTCACCAAAATCGCCTCTAACTGATAAAACGCGAAGAAGAATAATCATACTTTGACCAATGCACCTTACATATATGAAAATTGCATTTTACTGGTAAAATGAGAAGAAAAAGAATTATACTTTCACTCATACATTCTCGAAATTCTCCTCTAACTGATAAAACGAGAAGAAGAAGAAGAAGAGGAATTATACTTTTACCATTAACTCATACATTCACAACTGTCTCTAACTTTTAGATGGAATATATCTATCATTCTGTTCGCCAGCTTCTTCCTGTTCAGTATTACGTTCGCAAAAAAAAAAAATAAATAAATAAATAAATGAATAAAATAAAAAATGTTTCTTTGACTGACTGTAACTAAATACTCGTCGAAAGCCGTGTGAATTTATTTGGGACTTTACAGTTCGCTGATGGATAGACTCTTCTATAATCTACAGTTGATTGTTCCTTATATATTATATAGTAAAAGATAGAGAAAAGGGTGTTTAACCTTTATCGATTTTTAATCCAGAACTCCTTTGACAATATCTTTCTTTGATCGGTCGATGTAAAGTTAGTTTTCTCGCTTGGATATTTACTTCGCTTTTACTTCGAAGCTGAATAATTTACCTTGATGAAAAAAGACAAAGAAATAACTCCAAAGGTCAAAGATAGCCAAGAACAAACATTCCTATACATTTTTGTAAAAGAGTGGACAACAAAAATAAGCTACATTAATTATCTTGCCAATGATACGTTGTCTTTGTCTACATGTTCCACCCTTTGCATGTTATCATCAGTTTGAAAAAAGACTATAATAATAATAAGAAGAAATAATAATGATAACAATAACAATAATTGTTAGATGAGAAATAAATATAATAAATCAGTATCAGCAACTGAAAACAGAAATAAGAGGGATATGGGATATGCCAGTGGAAATTGTACCCATAATCATAGGAACACTAGGCACGATTCCAAGATCCCTGGAAATGAACCTGGAAAAACTAGATGCCGAAGCAGCTCCAGGACTCACGCAGAGGAGTGTGCTATTAGAAAAAGGCCATATAGTAAAAAAAAGTAATGAACTCCGACAGAATGCAGGATGCAACCCGGAACTCCCCACTACATAAACCACCCAGTCGAATAGGATGACTGTGATGGACGCCCCCCAACCAACCCCCTGTCCCCCCCCCCCTGCCCCCCCCCAAAAATAATAATATTGCCATTACACATTAAGCATTCATAATCAGAGTAATAATAAAGTGACAACTACCGCTAACATTACTGCAAAATATTATTAGTAATATTAGTAGAAGTAGTGGCAATATCAGATGCAATGCTGAAAATTATACAAGATATTAAATAAGCGATTGACTACGGATGTTCACACACTGGTTACCCCTTCAAACACTGACCATACCCAGCGTCGGTCACCTTCACTGATATGTAGAAAGAGAGAAGGAGAGAGATTTTGTTTTATAGATACACACGCGCGCTGGTATACAGGTGAATATGCATTAGGAAAATTCCAGACCTTGGTGGAATGGGAGGAACATGAATTATTCAACCCCAAACATTCGGAAAAAGAAATGGCTGATAATTTCGGCGATGTTATTGTTTGATGTTAATGTTGATGTGCAGTGTTTGCAGAAGAAATATCAATGTTAAAAAGACGCTTTTTAACATTTAAATAAGTTCATTAATGGGATGATGAGTGAATTTTATTTAATACGATAACAAGGAATTATATCAACGTTAAAACAGGACAACAACGATTACTGGCATTAGCCAGAATAAAGAGTGGGATAACAAGGAATATACCAAGAGAAAAAAGAAAGATAACAAAGAATTTATTAAATATAAAACAAGATAACCAGGAATATATGAAATGTAAAATAGGATAAAAAGGAATGTATCAAAAGGAAAACAGGATAACATGGAGTATATCAAAAGGAAAGCAGGAGAACAAGGAATATATCAAAAGGAAAACAGGAAAACAAGGAATATATCAAAAGGAAAACAGGATAACATGGAATATATCAAGAGGAAAACAGGATAACATGAAATATATCAAAAGAAAAACAGGATAACAAGGAATATATCAAGAGGAAAACAGTATAACATGGAATATATCAAGAGGAAAACAGGATAACATGGAAAATATCAAGAGGAAAACAGGATAACAAGGAACATATCAAGAGGAAAACAGTATAACATGGAATAAATCAAGACGAAAACAGGATAACATGGAATATATCAAGACGAAAACAGGATAACATGGAATATATCAAAAGGAAAACAGGATAACATGGAACATATCAAGAGGAAAACAGGATAACATGAAATATATCAAAAGGGAAACAGGACAACATGGAATATATCAAGAGGAAAACAAGATAACATGGAATATATCAAATGAAAAGCCGGATAACAAGGAATATATCTAAAGGGAAACAGGACAACATGGAATATATCAAGAGGAAAACAGGATAACATGGAATATATCAAGAGGAAAACAGGATAACATGGAATATATCAAGAGGAAAACAAGATAACATGGAATATATCAAAAGGAAACCGGGATAACATGGAATATATCAAGAGGAAAACAGGATAACATGGAATATATCAAGAGGAAAACAGGATAACATGGAATATATCAAAAGGAAAACAGGATAACATGGAACATATCAAGAGGAAAACAGGATAACATGAAATATATCAAAAGGGAAACAGGACAACATGGAATATATCAAGAGGAAAACAGGATAACATGGAATATATCAAGAGGAAAACAGGATAACATGGAATATATCAAGAGGAAAACAGGATAACGTGGAATATATCAAGAGGAAAACAGGATGATATGGAATATATCAAATGAAAAACAGGATAACAAGGAATATATCAAAAGGGAAGCAGGACAACATGGAATATATCAAGAGGAAAACAGGATAACATGGAATATATCAAGAGGAAAACCGGTTAACATGGAATATATCAAGAGGGAAACAGGATAACATGAAATATATCAACAGGGAAAGAAGATAACAAGGAATATATCAAGAGGAAAACAGGATAACATGGAATATATCAAGAGGAAAACAGGATAACATTAAATATATTGAGAGGAAAACACGATAACATGAAATATATCAACAGGGAAACAAGATAACAAAGAATACTTCAAAATTAGTCATATTTATTACAGTAGCATAACAAAAGCAATAAAATTGCTGGATGTAATATTTTTTTTATAGAAATTTTGAAAAAATATATATTTTTTACTCCAGAAATTTTGACATGCTGCTCATGACCTAAATCTCACTAATGGGATGGCATTTTACGAGCAGCTAAATTATCTGTAAACAACACTAATAAATCAGTTTCATACTTTTGTGATTTACAGTTCGAATTAAAAAAATTAAAGAAATATCATCCCCTTAGTTGTGATATATCGTGCTGCTTTGGGAGGGTAACACAAAAACAAGAGTAATTTATTTACGTTTGTATATGTATGTGTGTGCGTGCATGTATATACGTGTGTTTCCTTATATATAAATCGATATTTACAATTGGATTGATTATTACGAGTATATATATATAGTATATATATATATATATATGATATATATATATATATATATATATATATATATATATATATATGAGTATAAACATTTATATATATTTGTTTTTCAACAATTGCTTATGGGAGCTTTTGTAATTATTTATAACTACATAACCATCTAAACAAGATAATTGTCTCCTAATCCTTTAAACTTCGAACAAAAACAAGACCAGAAAATCACAGCAACCTGGAAATTTGTATAACGAAGGCAAATCTCGTTTAAGGAAAATGACTTCTCCCCATCCCAGATATTACCCACAATTCCGCAGCAAAACAAAGACATTTCCATCCCTCCCCCCTCCAAAAAAAAAAAAACTTATCTAGGAGGAAAACGCCAAGGCCAGAAACTATTTTAGTAAATAGATGGATTTTAACTTTACCCAATTTGATCCGGTCGTGTGCAGGCGATTTTAACTTGTTTATAGGTATGGGCGAAATTAACGTGAATAAAGATTACGTCAAGAACAATTCATGGTTTTACAAGCTTATTCCAGGAACGTATTCCAGGTCTGGTAACCAGGAGTTTAAGGGATCATTAGAATCAAAACCCCTCAACATTAATGCCGTAATGACCATCATTAATGTCATATTATGGGAGCAGGTGTAATTAGGAATTAAGGGACAAGAGAGAGCACCATTTCCCAGATTTGTCTGCCGTATCTTAAACTGCGGACCTTCGGGCGTTAATGTCTCCCAGAACGCCTTTTTTTTCTTTTTTTTCTTTCCTGAGGACCCTTTGAGCAAGACATTCCCCCTCCCCCCTTTTGATTTGGATGTGATTTCATGTATTGATTCTGTCGACAGTAAAGAATTATATTCTAATATCCAATACATTTAGCTTGGAAGTGTTGTCTTTATTGTATCTCGCAGTGATTTTAAATCACATTTTGACCTGCAATAATTTTAGTTGAGAATTGATAATTCATAATAAAAAAATCGTACTCTGAGAAACAATACTTTCGGCTTAGAAGTCGCCATCTGTATTGTGGTATCCCTTGATTATTCAAGCTTGTGTTTTGAGGAGTACCTTTTCCTGGTTATTTTAATTTCTAAACTTGAAAATATTAACAAATCAGTTTTGTTCTTTAAGGTTCACAGTAATGTATCTGATGGTAGCAGTTGTAAAACTTGATTAAAACTATATGCGTTCATAGAAGATAATTCTTCAACATTAATATAATTAATGGTATAAACACATCTATCATACTGCGGTTCAACAACAGTATATTATATATATATATATTATATATATATATATATATATATATGTATATATAAAAAAGAG
>NC_087206.1:11218727-11248727 GCF_015104395.2 Macrobrachium nipponense
ATGAATATGTAAATACCAACAAATAAATGATGATAAAAGTTTAAAAATGTTATATCTGTTGATATATCTTTTAAAATACCTTTTCGATATTGCTCTTCATTTTCATCAAAGAATACTAAGAAGATCAATCTCAAGAACATTTTCAGAGGCTAGTAAAAGTTTAGCAGTCCTGATTTCATGAAATGTAAAAACCTTAGTTGTAATGTTTGTGTATCACTCAGACTGAATTGTCGGTTGGCAATCGCTCGTTATCCTGATCGTTGCCTTTGTATATCATTTCTCAATATTCAGTGCTTTAGATTATATCTTCCTACGTATTTCCTAATTATGATGAAAATAACCGACTTCTAAAACAAAATACGATTGAATTCCTGACGAAGCAGGTAGGCAGTTTCTTTGCAAATAAGAAAGACACAAAGAAACTGACAATCAAAAATATTATTCAACTGAGAAAAACAAAAACAAATAGACAGGTTCCAACTTCGGAAAAAGGCGAGAAATAGCAACATACCGAATGATCCTTCCACAAAGGTGCCGAAATCACATTACTAAACACATTACTGATAACAGAATGAAGGAGGAAGTGTCCAATAACTTGCCTTTGCAGTGGGAGAGCAGCCAGTTTAAATTAATCATTATTTGGAGCAATATCGGGCCATGCGCAGGATATATCCTAAATGTGGCTATGTCACACGGGTGCATATCCTGCCCTATCAGTGCCAGGCTTTACCCTGAATAGCCATTATTTTCTTTTAATGTACGTCAAAAGTCTGAGCTCCGTGTGCTCTGTATCGGAAAGGTATGACTTCTGTATTTTATTTTTCTTTTTTCCAAAATTGTGTATTTGATGCAAGCTTTTCTAAAGAGCCGTTATATTTGTCTTTATGGATGTCACAAATCAAAGCCCAGCCTGCTCTGTGTTGAAAATGGATAACTAACGTTTCTTTTCCTTTGGCCAAATTGCGTCTTTGATGAAAACTTTGAATACAATCCCCTAGAAACATCAGAGCTCATGAACCTCCATCAACCCCAGACAAGGAGAAATAAACCTGTCAGAATCATTTATTTGCATTAATCACCGTTCGCGTAACAAATATCTTTGGATATGACCAGGATCCGCGGGGCAAAGCCTGGCATCACAGCGGATTATCAGAGGAAATTGGAAATAAACTGAGAACAAAGGCAGCTTTGATTTAAATAGAGATAACGGGAGGCAAAGAGTATTTCTGATACGGCTCGGCTGCAACAAAGCATATTTGCCCGAAAATGTACTGATACGGTTTTGCTTGAAATAAAGGAATCACTGCCGATATTAACACGTTGGAGAAATATATATATATATGTGTGTGTGTGAGTGTGTGCGTGTATGTGTTTGCACTGACGGGCGCACGCGCAATCCTAGAATCGCCAAGTTACGAATCTTTCATGCCAATATAATCTGCCCCCTACCTTCTACCTCCCACAAAGAGAGAGAGAGAGAGAGAGAGAGAGAGAGAGAGAGAGAGAGAGAGAGAAATGAGACGTATTAATTCATAGACGCCAAAACAAAAGCTAGCGTCGCAACTCGATCTGTTTTTGTTTTGGGCGACTCTCGCAGACGGCCAAGTCGCGTGTGTGGCATGCAAAGCGAACGGGAGGAATACCACCAAATTTCGGACCCTCCCTTTCCAGGGGCCGAAGGATGAAAAACGCTGTATCCACACGTTGTATTATTTTGATGGACTCAATTGCAGGATCCCTTTCACCCAGTTGATTTTCCTTTGCACGCCCACTAAAGGGCTCTCACCTCCCCCCCTTCCCCACTTCCCCCTTCCCCCTTCCACCAAATTGCCCAATTTCTTCAGGGTGGGCCGTGGTAGAGGTTTGGCTGTTCACGTTTCTGTTGCTTGGGTGTATTACTATGAGATTCAGGGCCTCTGAACACGGTTTTTTCGCAAAAATATTAATTTTTTACCTATGCATTTATTTCATAAAATATAAACGCTTATTCAGAATACATATTATATCTACACATAAATTTTGACTGTATTCTGCATTACGTAGGTTGAATAAATTTGGTACTTATAATGTAAAAGTGACTTTTTTTTGTTTTTTTGAAGACAGGCCAACTTACTCAGAGAAAAGGTTTTCTAACGCCACGCGTTACGTGACTTATGACAGCATTTCTTCCCTCTTTCGATGGATGATTGGCTATACGTAACGAAGGCTAGACCTCTGACAACAATGACATACAAATTTAGATACAAGCAAAGCAGTACACCTTATGAACTCTGGAACCTCTCCACTGATAATTGCCATAATGAACAAACCAACAAAATATGTTAATAAATCAAAAACACTTCAATTACAGTCTAACTCCCAAAATAGGTTTCCTAAGAATTACAGTCTATTTTATAGGTCACAATCAGATTGACAAGATATAGGGAATAGTTGGTAATTTTTAAAAACATATAGACAAGTTTGATTTGATAACTGCTATATCCAATGTCAAGTAATTTTTATATATTGGCTATTCTACCTATTTACTGAAAAAAAAAATTACCGGTACCGTATATTGGCTTAAACCTTCACCAATATTATTGTCAGAATGATGACTTCATGAGGCTCCACCCACTTTCGCCTCGTTATAATTCAGGATAACACTGAAGGTCTACCTGGGCCATAGTTGGATTAGAAAATTTAACTTCTGGCTATAAAAACTAATTTTCTCGAGTAGTTGTAAGAAGTGCTAAATGATCCTCAAGGATCCCAGCAGTTGGCCTAAACGTTAATTCATGTATATTAATACTGTATACTGTTGCGGCACTACTGCATTACAGTAGTAATACTATGCTAGCACTGATACCCCACCCACATCTATGTATCGTTCCGCCATTCATAAAGTCTTTGGGTTTCAAAGCCGATGGAGTTTCTGTCTGGTGGATGGGCGGGGCAACATTCGTCAAAAGGTGTGTTTATCTTGCTTACGTAATGAATGTTTTTTCGACTCATTGGGCCATGGAGCTCGGCTAGATCATTTTTACTCTATAAAAATTAAAACTATCGGGTTTAGGTATTGATAACATGCTGACAAAATTCGTGTGTGGTTGTAAAAAAAATATACATATGTCAACTTTCAGATACATTCGTTGCTTTGACAAAGCAGCAAAGTCCAAAAAACCGTGTTACAGAGACCCTGAATCTCATAGTAGTGTGATGAAAGCACTGGTATGAGATATGTGTATTATGTGTATGTATATATATAATATATATATATATATATATATATATATATATACTATATATATATCGTACTTGTATGCATATGTCTGTAGTATATAACATGGATACACAACAAACGCACACACATTATATGCATATATATAGTATATATGTATGTATGTAATATATATGTACGTATGTATGTATGTATGTAATATATATGTATATGTATGTATGTATGTATGTATGTAATATATGTATGCATATATATAAATGTGTGTATGTGAGTATGTAAATGCCACACAAAATCACCACCAGAATGAAACCTATGTACACCTTCAATCGGCCTACACCCCCCCCCCCCCCCCCCCCCCCCCCCCCCCCCACCCCCCCCCCCCCCCCCCCCCCCCCCCCCCCCCCCCCCCCCCCCCCCCCCCCCCCCCCCCCCCCCCCCCCCATTTCCCAACCCGCTCTCAAACCCCCCCCCCCCCCCCCAAAGAAAAAAAAGAGAGAGTCCCACTTCATTTTATCTTAAATTCTGTTTAAGCAAAGAATCTGGCAGCTATTTCTTCGGTGGCACTTTGGCTTAACAGTGATAAAGAGAGTCTGGGTCAGGTTCCCAGCTGCCTCAGAGCGATAGGAGGTGGAGCTCTCGCAAGGCTAATCTGGCCTTCTTCACTCGCTCGCACTCCCCGCCAGGAACCGAGGAGCCGAGGAAGAACCCGGGGCCTCCTCTCTTTGCTTACTCGTTTGTAATCTCTCTCTCTCTCTCTCTCTCTCTCATTCCTGAAACTCCCGAGGAACCTTGGTTCATTTTAGTCTGTTGACCTTGTTCCGTTTTTCTACGGGTTTAATTGAGGGGTTTTCGTTGTCTAGGTATCATTATCAAGGAGTCATTTTCTTATTTTTCTTCCTATTTTTAAAATTTTTTTTTTCGTATTCTTCCTCCTCTTTTTTTTTTTTTTATTAAAGTTGGCCTTATGCCAGCACGGGCGTTTGCCCTATGGAAGCCCGTAAGTTATGTGAGGTGTGAAAGGGCTTAGGTGTCTAGCGTGGACCCCTGGATTCCCAACCGCCAACAGAGACGTAGAGAAAGGGAGTATGTGAATTCTATAATGTTATGATTGCAAAATGGCTTGTGGGAATATTGATTATGTTGACAGTAAAAAAAAGTTACGTCACCCTAAAATGATGTTTAGAGAACTGAAATGATACGCAATGACCTTTTAAGGTTTGATCAAAATTATTATCAAAATAAAAATAAAGCAACGTTTACAGAGAATTATGAAATTCTGATTAAAAAATCATTATCAAATAGCACTTCATTAGTGAAAAGTTCAGGAATAATTACTCTCTCTCTCTCTCTCTCTCTCTCTCTCTCTCTCTCTCTCTCTCTCTCTCTCTCTCAAAAAATGGTCTCGCAATCCAAAGCAACAATAGTTAGAGTCAGGATTCAGAACAAATCTCCCTCTGAAAAGGATCTCGTCTGCAGAGGAGAATAAGGCGAGAGTAAATTCTAAAGGTCTTTCCAGATCCAGAACACATAAAAAAAACTGATTGTTTTTACTGTTGGCATCGACTCCAGCTATTACAAAAAATAAAATAAAATAAAAACTTCGACATTTCAAGTAGTCAGGGATTTCACAACGTTACGATGAAGGAGTTTCTGGACTTTACGTTTTGGGGGGAAGAGATTTCAACCACCAGTGGCATGTTTAGTTTTTATTTTTTTCCTTTTATAGCGCGTAATAATTTTTTTTTTTTCGTTTTTAAGGCGAACGAATTGGAATGTATCTGAGAGTTAGATGATCGGTCTTGATTTAATCACGATAATAAGTACTTAAAACATATTTTCTCACAATTTATGGTGTATTCGTCTGCGGCAGTGCTGAATGATCAATGTAACATTCTGTCAATTGTATATAAACTCATATAAGGACTTATATTGGTATTGATAGAATTCCCGAGCCTTGATTCGTTTCTAATTTTCACTTATGTTTGATAATGGCCATCTTGATAAGTGACAGTACTTACATTGACATATTTCTAGCAACATCAGAAAGATTTCACATAGAAAATAGTAACAAATAAACAAGTAATCAGTGGCTAAAAACAACTATGCGAAAGATAAACTCAAAAGAAGGAATTGAGCATTCGAATAACACCTCTAAAACCTCTTGCATTTATTTATTTATTTACTTACTTATTTGTTTATTTATTTATATATTTACTTATTTATTTATTTATCTGTCTAAAAAAGAGCCTGCGATGCCACATTCCCCTTTAGCTGTTTGCAAAAGGTCACACTTAATGAGTTGCTATATTCTATATTATTATTATTATTTTTTTTTTTTTTTGCTCTATCAGTCCTCCAATTCGACTGGATGGTATTTATAGTGTGGGGTTCCGGGTTGCATCCAGCCTCCTTAGGAGTCCATCACTTTTCTTACTATGTGTGCAGTTTCTAGGATCACACTCTTCTGCATGAGTCCTGGAGCTACTTCAGCCTCTAGTTTTTCTAGATTCCTTTTCAGGGATCTTGGGATTGTGCCTAGTGCTCCTATGATTATGGGTACGATTTCCACTGGCATATCCCATATCCTTCTTATTTCTATTTTCAGATCTTGATACTTATCCATTTTTTCCCTCTCTTTTTCTTCAACTCTGGTGTCCCATGGTATTGCGACATCAATGAGTGATACTTTCTTCTTGACTTTGTCAATCAACGTCACGTCTGGTCCTGTTTGCACGTATCACCCTATCCGTTCTAATACCATAGTCCCAGAGGATCTTTGCCGTGATCGTTTTCTATCACTCCTCAGGTTGGTGCTCGTACCACTTATTACTGCAAGGTAGCCGGTGTTTCTTGCACAGGCTCCAGTGGAGGGCTTTTGCCACTGAATCATGCCTCTTTTTGTACTGGTTCTGTGCAAGTGCCGGGCATTCGCTTGCTATGTGGTTTATGGTTTCATCTTTCGTATTGCACTTCCTATATGGGAGAGATGTTATTTCCGTCTATCGTTTCTTTGAATATATCTGGTTCTTAGGGCCTGATCTTGTGCCGCTATTATCATTCCTTTAGCTCTCCCCTCTATAGCCCATTTGCCATTGTGTCCATCGCTGGCTAAGTTCTTTAGTTCTGTCTCATTTGTTTTATTGTCCATGCATTGGTTTGTTGTGCCAGTCCTCTGTTCTGTCTATCATTCTCCTGTGTCTGTATATTTCTGGGTCTTCGTCTACTTTTATTAGTCCTTCTTCCCATGCACTCTTTAGCCACTCATCTTCACTGGTTTTCAGATATTGCCCCAGTGCTTTGTTCTCGATGTTGACGCAGTCCTCTATACTTAGTAGTCCCTATCCCTCCCTTCATTTCCGTTGTTTCTTTTGTATAAGTCTGTCCGTATTTGCTCTTGGGTGTAATGCTTTGTGTATTGTCATATGTTTTTCCTGGTTTTCTGATCTATGCTGCGGAGTTGTGCCTTCGTCCATTCGACTATTCCTGCGCTGTATCTGATTACTGGCACTGCCCATGTGTTTATATGGCTTTTATCATATCCCTCCTCCGGCGTTGATGTTTTGACTTGAGTATCGCCTTGAGTCTCTGCTATATTCTTTCCAGATCGTGTCCTTCATCTCTTGGTGTTTTTATATCCCCTCCTTCCATTATTCCCAGGTATTTTTGTATCCTGTCTCATCTATGTGTTTGATGTTGCTCCCATCTGGTAGCTTATCCCTTCAGTTCTCGTTACTTTGCCTTTTGTATGTTGACTAAGGCGCATTTTTCTATTCCAAACTCCATCCTGATGTCCCCAGATACAATCCTTACAGTCTGGATTAGGGTATCTATTTCCTTGATGCTCCTTACCATACAGCTTGATGTCGTCCATGAACATCAGATGGTTGATTCTGTTGCCCGGCATCAATCTCCTGTAGTACTTTTGTCATGGGTATCATGGCTACTACGAAGAGTAGTGGGGACAGTGAGTCGCCCTGGAAGATTCCTCTCCTGATATTAACCTCTGCTAAGTCTTATTCCAGAGCTTGTAAGTATTGTATTCCAGTTGCGTATGGTATTTTTGTGGAAGCTGATGGTGTTTTCCTCTGCCCCATAGCCATATTTTCAGGCATTCTATTGGCCATGTGTGTGGTATCATGTCGAAGGCTTTCTTATAGTCTATCCATGCCATGCTTAGGTTGGTTTTCCTTCTCCTACTGTTCTTCATTACCATTTTGTCTATCAGGAGCTGGTCTTTTTGTGTCCCCTACACTTCCTTCTGCAGCCTTTCTGTTGGTGGGGGATGGTGTTTGTCTCCTCTAGGTAATTGTCTAGCCTTTCACTGATGATACCTGTTAGTAACTTCCACATTATTGGTAGGCAGGTGATAGGCCTGTGGTTACTGGCTATATTTCCCTTACTCTTGTCTTTTTGTACTAAGGATGTCCTTCCTGTGGTCATCCATTTGGGTGCTGGTGATTTGTGATACAATGCTGGAGCTGTTCTGCTATTCGTGGGTGTAGGGTGGCCTTGAAGTTTTTGAGCCAGTATCCATGGACTTCATCGGTGTCTGACTGTGTCTGTCGTGATCTCTGTGAATCTTTGTTTTATTCTTCCTGGAGCCATGTTGCATGTTTGTTGTGTGATACCGGGTTGCTCCATATGTTTTCCCAGAGTCTTTCTTTACTTGGTTCGGCTTCAGGAATTTCTGGGTGGTTCTTCCCCTCTTATTGGCTGTATAGTCTTTTCTGGTTGGTTCCGAATAGTTTGTTCTGTTGGTATCCCTTATTCCTGTTCATGTACCGTTGGATCTTATGTGCTTGGCTTAAGCCTCTGTTTTTTTTTTTTACATCTTCTATTGTGTTGTTTAGTCCCCTCTCTTGTACTTTGTATTTCTCGTTGAGTTCCTCCCTTGTTTTCTTGCTTCTTAGCCTTTTTTTCTGCCTTCTCTTTCAGTTTACTCAAGTCAGATCTCATCACCATGATTTGCTTTTCCAGGCGCCTTTTGGTTTCTGTTGGGTTGGTTGTGTTGGTGGCGTTGGTGTTCGTGTCCCCATCAGTTCTGCTACTAATCTTGCTCCTGCATATACCAAGTTATTGTTTCTGTGATACTGGTGGTGTGTATTATGCCCATTATTTCATTGACCTCACTTGTTTTCTCCCTTCCTTGAATTTTCTTGGTGTTGTAGGCTTTCATGGAGGGGATCTTTGTTCTCTCTGTATCTGGCTCCATCCATTGTCTAATCTTTTCTACCCATTCCGTCCTCTCTGTTACTTCGTCGGTGTTTCTTCGTGTGTCGTTGTTTGATACCTCATCCTCCCTGTCGTCTTCTGTGGCATCGTCTCTCAGTTCGTCTTCGTGTAATTCGTTGTCGTGTGACATTTCCCTTTCCAGTTCTTCTCTTTATGTTCCTTACTTGGTCTGCCAGCCTCTGCTCTGTTTGGGGGGTGTTATTCCTCTCATTCCAGATGTTGACCAGTCTTCATTATCCCTCTCTCCGCGGGTTGTTGCTTCTGATGTTAGCACTCCATATTTCCTTAATTTATCCTTCGTTTTCTCTTGTCCATTTCTTCCATTTTTGCTACTGGATCGGTTTTTTTTTGTGGCGTGATCAGTTGCTGGATGACGACCTCCAAGTACCTGACCGTCTTCCCCTTCAATTGGGTTGAATACCTGGTTGCCGGACGAAGCTCCTCTGTTGCCAGAGGTTCCATTTATGTCGTTGTCGTTTATTCCTTCATTTATTTCCATCATTGCTGAGTTTTTTGCTATTTAACCACCCATAGCTGGACCCTACCCCATCCCATGGATAGGTACTCATTTACAGACTGAGTAGACTGAGGAAATTATGGTAAAGATCCTTTCCCAAGGAATCAATGCCGAGGAGAGCGGTCACCCATCCAACGACTGACCAGCCCCTATGTTGCTTAAACTTGCGACTTAAGTCCATTGACGACCTAACCCACTCCTCCACGGCGCCACATATTATTATATTCTTATTATTATTTTTTTTTTTTTTTTTTTTTATTATTATTATTATATTATTATTATTATTATTATTATTATTATTATTATTATTATTATTATTATTATTCAGAAGATGAACTCCATTCATATAGAAGAAGCCTAACAAAGGCCAGTTGACTTAAAATCAAGCTTCCAAAGAGTATGGTGTCTATTAAAAAGGAGTAACAGAAGGAAATGGTAAATACACCAAGAGAAGATCAGTTATTAAAAAACAAAAAATAAATTTTAAAAAAATAATAACTAGATAGATAGAATATAATTAAAATATATTATCAATAATATATTGAGGCGTTCCTGCTTTGGAATCATTTCACATCATAATAATATAATTATAATAATAACCGTATTTAAAATTCCTTATGGAAGTCATGATAAAGATATTATTTATGTCCATGATAAAGAACAGAAATAGATCGTTAAGAGCTTATTGACGCAGACTTCTGACGTTTTTACCTACATGAGAAAAATTACATGTAGTATTTCTTCCAGAACGAACAATTATATCTAGGATTGATATTAAGGTCAGTAAGTTATATTCTAATGCTAATAAACATTCAGAGAGAGTTTCCTGTTCTCTAAATGTATTTGCACGTGAGACAATAATCATTTTGCCCTGTTTTTGATTTAAGTGAAGGTGATATGAGACAATTGAAGGAGATGAAATAGGTTTAACAAGGATTTGAGATGTTGATAATAATAATAATAATATAATAATAATAATTAACACTTTGTATGTATAAACCTTAGGGCAGATAGGAGGAACGTAATGTTTGATAACTCACCCTTTCTGTAAATACAGACCTTGTTACAGTTTGAATATTGTCAGCAGGAATTACGAAAATCATGAACACAATGTTGTAAACAATATAAATAATGCCTTTACGAAATGTTCACTTTCTGTGACAGTAAACCTCTTTATTTTATTTATTTATATTTTTCTTATCATCCATGAAACTCTGATAAAAGAAAACATCTCCGACGTTCTCAAAACAATCAGGGTTTTCATAAATTAGAACAGAAGCTTAGTAAATAAATTATTTTTAAAAAATTACGCTTGTAAATAAAAACATTACTCAAATTATTCTCTTCTATTTCCCACTAACCTTCAATAAAGCTTACCGCCAAGACCCTTCCCACAGACTCCCCGGAATTTCAGTATATATTAAGAAATTCGTCCATTTTTCAGTAAATATTAAGAAGTGCTTCCAATTTTCAGTAAATATTAAGAAGCTTCCAATTTTCAGTAAATATTAAGAAATGTATTAAATTTTCAGTAAATATGAAGAAATGCTTCCAGTTTTCAGTAAATATTAAAAAAAATGGGCCCAGTTTTTAGTATATGTTAACAAATGCTTGAAATACTCAGTACATATTAAGAAATGCTTCCAGTTTTCAGTAAATATTAAGAAATGCATCAAATTTTCAATACATATAAAGAAAATTCTTCCAATTTTCCGTCAATATTAAGAAAATGCTTCCAATTTTCAGTAAATATTATGAAGTGCATTCTGTTTTCAGTAAATAATAAGAACTTTATTCAGTTTCCAATACGTATTTGAGAAATGCGTCCAAGGTTCAGTAAATAATAAGAAATGCTTCTAGTTTTCAGTGAATACTAAGAAATGCTTCCAATTTTCAGTAAATATTAAGAAATGCGTCCATCGTCGAGTTTTATATCCAAAGGCAGACTTGGCTGCACTAAAGTGTATTTCCCGTCTCTTTCAGGCTCTCAGCAATAGAGTATAATAATGATTCTTACTCCCAATCTTTTTGGGCGGGTTTTCCCATAATTCTTTGGACAATTTTCTCGATAAAACTGAGGTTTGATCATTTCCGGCTCTCTTCCAGAGATTTCCAAGATTTTCCAACATGTTTTTTATATATATATAAAATTATTTTACCAAAATATATATTTTCATCTTTTGGAACTTTTAATTCGAACACTTCCTGTATCTCCGATACTATTTCATTTTTTCCTCTTCTTTAATTTATAAAAGGACTCATGGTTCGTTCTATTCAGATTCTTTTTATTCATTTTGTTCGTAATTACTCACGGGTCCTTCCTTAGAATATTTTTTAAATTTTATACGTCATAATCCTTGTTATTTTATACATCATAATCCTTGTTATTTTATTCCCTTCGGCGGTTCAGCAAAGATGTATGTATGCGATTCTTCATCTATTTTTATTTTCATGACATCGAAAAAACTTAGACAATTGAAATACTACCAGAAACATTTGACTGATTTAATAAGTCTTCGCCCAACCTCCAACCGTGGAATATTATCAGATACGCAGGAAGTGTTAAGTCAAAGTGGAAAGGTTAATGTATATTTTGTTAAAAAAAATGAAAAATGATAATAATAAAAAAAAAAAAAAAAAAAAAAGTCCCGCTGGACGATGATTAAAATTACTCAAGGACACCAGGATTGCTGTAGGAAACACTTCATCAAACGGTATAAAAATTTATAGGGAAGTTATGAGCCCCTCAGTGGCGTGATCGGCATGGTCTTGGCCTGCCACCTCGGTGGCCGTAAGTTCGATTCTCGGGCATTCCATTGAGGAGTGAGATAAGTGTATTTCTGGCGATAGAAGTTCACTCTCGACGTGGTTCGGAAGTCACGTAAAGCCGTTGGTCCCATTGCTGAATAACCACCGGTTCCATGCAACGTAAAAACATCATACATACAAACAAATATAGAGAAGTTATGAGACGCAGTAATCTGAATTCTGGTCTTCGGTCGTCCAGGAGCTTTTGCAAAACTGGCCAGCCTCTGAGGAAAGTAAGAGAGCGAATGCTAAATCTTCAAACAGACTGAGCAAAGGTTAGACGACACTCATTGTTATTTCAACAAAGCACAAAGCAGGAGAACATCAATTACTAAACAAAATGTTGCTCCTCACGCTTCGAAGTAATCTTCTATCGCACATTTTTGCCAGCCCCATAATATCGCAGACAAGTTCACAGGGTATATTCGTAACATATTTTTACAAATTATTTTAGAATGGAGGTTGCTCGTCAGTATATTTGACGTTGCAGATCATTTGCAATCTATTAACCACTAATATCTGTAACAGTTGCAGTGTGAAAGTTATTATTGCAATTGTTGTACTACTTTTGAATTTTTTATGATTATTGTTTTCAATAATATAAACCTTGGATATTGCTGCATTTTCCTATTTGCCTTTTATGAAATATATTAATTTTATTCTTTCTGAAAGAGAGCAATAAAAAAAAGGAAAGTCTCTACAACTTCGTCCTCCCCCTCAATCCCCCTCCCCCTCCCCCTCCCCCACCTCCCCCCTGCTCCCTCCCTCCATCGAATTTCACTCCTCGGTTGCGTCGAAGAGTCCGCTCTTTTATTTTTTTTTTTTTTTTTTAAATAAGTTCGTGGGAGGTTTTGACCCAAAAAGTTTCGGATTCATTTTACTCTCGTGCTTGGCCAAATGAGGGCGGACTGGGTGTTTTGAAAACTTGGGCGCCGTAGCACAGAAATGTTTTGGGAGTCAAGTAATCGGCCCTCTGATTGGTCAGAAGTTCGGATGCTTTCGTTAAGAAAAAATGTATATGGGTTTCTTGTTTCGTATAAACAGTCCAACAAACAAATGCTTATCACTGTTAAATATATCCACGTTACAGGAGGTTACTTTCTGAATGAGTACGTTTAGGTCTGGCATATAAGACGATTATACTGCTTCTCAAAGTACTGTTTTTTGCTTGGTAGATAATTCAGATGACGGGAGTTCTTTAATTGACTTACAGATGTGTAATGAGGTCTTAAGGTTCCTTGTATGATCATTACGCTGGTCTCCAAAATAGGCTTCGGACCTCATTGAATTTCTTTTCAGTTATAAAGTGATACAATGAATTTCTCCCCAGTTATTAAATCAATTACAAAGTGATACAATGAATTCTTATAATTATAAGTAATGCAGCGAATTTATTTTCTCTTAAAAAGGATAAATTGAATTTATTCTCAATTATAAAGTAATGCAATGAATTTATTCTCAATTATAAAGTGATACAATGTATTTATTCTCAATTATAAAATAATACAATGAACTTCATTTCTTATCAATTATAAAGTAATACAATGAATTTCCTATTAGTTGTAAAGTAATACAATGAATTTCCTATTAGTTGTAAAGTAATACAATGAATTGCTTCTCAAGTATAAATAATATCAATTACAAAGTAATACGAAACAAACAGAGCTCTGATAAGAACAAAATTGCATGAGATTATTAATTTTGTTTCCTTTGTTTCATAAACAAAGTCATAGTTTAAACGAAGTCTGGGTTTTGTAAATAATGCAATGTATTATTAGATCATTAACCAATAGCGAAAGAGCGCTATACACGAAATAATCTCACGGAAAACCACGTTACATCAGAAATCCAGGAATTTATGCGTTGTTCCTCGTTTACGTTTTTTTTATGTCTACGTGTTATAATAATAAGAAATTTTCTTTTTAAATTGATTGACATGTCTTTGGAGAATTTTATTTATTCCCTAAATCGAACTTTAGACCGGTATCCATTGACTAGATCTCCAATATATAATTAAATATATTATATAATATAATTATATATAATATTATATTATATATATAGATATAGTAATATATATATATTACATTTCTATATATATAGGTATATGTATGTATATATCTATATCTATATAATTATTATATATATATAGATATCTATATATATATATATATTTGAGTGTGTGTGTGTGTGTGCGGACTTCCCACGTACTCAACCGACAAAGCATGGCAAAATGTATATCAATAGGAAGAAAAATTAAAATATAAAATTCCCGATTCTACTTTGTTATAAAAAAATATATTTGAAAACTGACAAAACATTGATATTGGTAACGGATGAATGAATATTGTGTGGTTAAAAGTAGACTGTTCAAAAAGCAATTTAAGAGTGAATCTACGTGTATAAACGAACAAAATCAATAATACCAATACTTACTTACTTCACAAGTAAAATCAGCCCCTGGAGGTTATTAAAATGAACGCAACCATTCCATACATTATTTTAGGAACAATGCGATAGTAATTCATGAAGCACTGTCGAACATTTTCATTATTCACTTCCCATCAGTTATTCATAAAACTTAAGTAGCGTCTCCGAAATCTTTTACACACTAAACGCTTAGAGGAAGTCGAATAGAAGATAATCGATTAAAAAAAAGAAAAAGAAACGTAATTGGTTCATTGAAAAAGTGACGTATGTCTGAGGCAATAAAATTTTAAACCCTTTGCGGCATAAGGCGTCAGCGGTCAGTCCCTGTCAGAAATGTGAAGGCTTTGAATATTCCTTCAGCTATGAAGATCAAACAAGTAAAAAAAGTTCGCCGAAGTTACATCGGCGGAATCGACTTCTCTGTCCTCAGCACGGCCCATTAAAAAAAAGAAAAAAAAAAAAACCTAGTCGTGACCCATGAAACTTAGCCACTGACCGGTGGTGGCCATTGTTGTTGGTACCCATAGCGCTGCCAGAAGTACGATTATGGCTAACTTTAACCTTAAAATTTTTTCAAAAACTACTTAGGCTTAGGGAGCTGCAATTGGTATGTTTGGTGATGGAAGGGTGAATGATCAACATACCAATTTGCAGCCCTCTAGCCTCAGTAGCTTTTAAGCTCTGAGGGCGGACGGACAGACGGACAAATCCAGCACAACAGTTCCCTTTTACAGAAAACAAAAAAAGGACATTGAGAAAGTGAGTCCATTATGCAAGAGCACCAGACGAGATGACGACATGACTGAGAGAGAGAGAGAGAGAGAGAGACAATAGAGGCAGAGAAATGAAGTATTTATGCTTGAGGTGTCGCCAGGTCTGGTTAGACTCTCACTCAGGTTACGGATATATTTATTATTTTTAAAGCTATTCAACAAAATATTTATATTCCTGTTTGGCTTTGTGTGTTATTGTCACAATTGTCGTTAATTTTTCTTGATCTTACCATTTTATTCTCATTTTTAGTTTTCTGTAAACGAAAACTATTGAGATGGTTATTTGTCTGTCCTATTGCACTTTTTCTGTCCGCCTACACAGCTTAATAAAAACTACTGGAGGCTAGAGTGCTGCAAATGGGTATGTTGATCATCGACCCCCCCAGTCATCAAGCATACCATCAAAATTGCAGCCCTCTAGCCTCAGCAGTTTTTATTTGATTTAAGGTTAAGATTAGCGTTAATCGTACGTCTGTCAACACTATAAGACTGTCCACCACCGGACCATGGCTGAAAGCGCCATGGGCCGAAGCTCATTCAGAAAACTCGATTGCCTCGGAGCATTTTTTACTAGTTATTTTCATTCTCATTTTCATTCTTTTCTTACTTTTATTATTATTATTATTATTATTATTATTATTATTATTATTATTATTATTATTATTATAATAATAGACCAAACTGATTACACACGTTAAAATAAATTAAATCTGGACGAACACAAACGCATAATTGACGAAGCTCAATCGGAAAGATAAATAATAACGAACAAAGATAACGATTCAATTCAGCCTCATTTTCCTTGGATGTCTTAGCATCCAGGTCAACCGTTACTCGTTAAACCGCGTCAATAATTCATCCTCCAGTACCAATGCAAAATTCACACGCGGATGATGAATCTTGTGACATCGCGAGGCCACCTTTGAAGATTCTCATCATCAAGTCTTCAGCTTGAGAATTTCAGACTCGTCACTGTGAAATTGCTGAGAATGACGTTTTGACATTATAATGCTCATAAACTTAGAACCGTACACACGCGCTCGCACACACACACACACACACATCATATATTATATATATATATATATATATATATATATATATATATATATATATATATATATATATATATACATATATATATATATATATATATATATATTATGATGTATGTATGTGTTATATATATATATATATTAATATATAATATTTATAATATATTATATATGTATATATGTGTGTGTGTGTATGTATGTATATATATATATATATATATATATATATATTATATATATATATATATATATATATATATATACGTGTGTGTGTTTTTGTATTTATTGTGGGTACTAAAGAAGGAATTATTAATTATATGAAAACAACGAAAAACACGTAATATAAATAAAATAGCATCAACAACACTGATGAAAACAAAATAAAAATTAATCTGTTGATTTTTATGCCAGACCTATATTTATTTCTGAAAACAAACAAAAAAATAAACCAGCCGCCCAGAAAAACCAATTGGGAGAAAGAAAACCCACTCGAAAATACATGAATCACAAAGACGAAAATAGAATGCCCTTGATTCCGATTATGAAATGCATAGCGATGATACGGCTAAGTGATTTATTCTTTTGATGTCGCAGACTCCAAACAAGGCATCGAGGAGCCTCGGAATTGATATGGCGAAGGAGAGAGAGAGAGAGAGAGAGAGAGAGAGAGAGGTTGCAGGAGCGATGGCCAGACGAGGAGAGTCAATATTAATCCGGTAAAAATACGAAGCGTCCCAGATAGCTGAGCGGAGAGAGAGCTTCGAGTTAAAGGAACGTTTTTGTTTTTCTTTTATACATCTCACCGAAAGCAGAGGAATCTAGATAAACTAAGGACGTTGATTTATCAAATATCTCGCCGAAAGCAAAGGAATCAATACAAATTACGACTAAAGTTGTTCCGGTGTAACTTGATACAAACTGAAAGGCGAAACGTAGGAATAAAGGATAATAACTGAACAGATATAGCTTCACACAAAAGGAGACTTATTTTCTCAAAAATTTCGCCAGTAACGAAGGCATAAAGATAAATTAAACCAAATTTATCATTTTGTTTTGCTATAACCTGGGATAAATTAAAAACGCGGGAATTTAAAATAAGAAATACGTTTACGTCAAAACATTTTTCACGCGAGGCAAATAAATAAACCGAATTTCAAAAAATACAAAGAAATAAAAAATGAAAAAAAAAAAACTTCTGAAACTATCTCGCAACGCCGTAAATAAGGAAAAGCAGGTAAAAGCAAAAAAACAAGCATAATATCGGGAGAGAAATACCTGAATTAATCAAACGCACACACCCCGACCACCCTTCCTTACCCCACCCCGACCCTTCCTCTCCAACATTCTGCTGCAAGCAAAATAATTCCATGGCAGGGTATGGCGAGCCTGCGTATGCTCTGGGCGTGATATCTCCCAGACAACGTCCATATCGCTCCTTGATTATATATTTATAATGCTGCCTCGATTATCAGGGAAAAAAGACCCCCCCCCAGTGAGGGGTGGGGAGGTGAATATACGTGATGAGTGCATGAGATTATAAAATATCGCTTCGCGTAATGCACTGCGGTTTGCTTTTCGTTCCTTTGGGCTTCCCGATGCATTATGTTTATTCTTTTTTTCTGATTAACTTGTGATTAGCTCTGGCAACATGGCTGCCCACAATCCCCACCCCCTCCCCGCTCCCACCCGTCTCACGCTAGCCCTATTCACCCACAGCTAGCCACCCCCCCCCGCCTCCCCCCCCCCCCTTTCCCCCCCCTCCCATCCCCTGCGCACACAGTCTGGTAGAGAGAGCAACATAGGAACGTAGAGATAGACAAAAATGAAATAGACATGTATATAAACAGAGACGTGTAATTTTTTTTTATAATTATCTTGACAAAGAAAAGGCAATAAGTAATCAAACGTGTGGAAATGTAAAGAAAATGGGCTGTTTTCCTCCCGAATTACTTTCCTGACAATAATTATAATTATCAGGAGAAAGTGGAGCCAAACAAACAAACGTACGTACATACACACATTTACGCGTAAGGAGTACATACAGACAAAATTAAATCATTATCCACTTTTGCTTTGTAAATGAAATACGAGGGAATTAGCGCGGTTATGGTTTACTTATGATAACTATATTAACACCTTAAAATTATCTCAAAAAAGTAAACATTCATATATTAGCCAGGCCAAGCTCTGTCGGTCAACAACCCAAGCCCGGATAAATAGGGAGGGTTCGAGTCAGGAGGCTCATCAAAAACAGCTACCCCGGCTAGAGATTGAGCTGAGAAGTGGACAAATAAGACTAATAGATACAGACTCGAAATTGTATAGATAAATGAATAAGTAAATAATATGTCCGGTAAGCCGTCGATTCTTGAGCGATTGTGTGTATGTATATCGAATCTGCATTGGCGTGTGCCAGTTTGCATGCAAATAAATTAAATGATTACGTCTTGCTTTTTATTACTTAAGGTTTTACATTAATTGGACAGTAATAGAAATCTGGTATCTTTTGCTATAAAAAAAATATAGTTTTACGTCACTAAATTAGCAAGGAATAGCAAACATCTAAAAGTCTAAAAGGCAACTGAAGATAATTGCCTTTATTTAATAATTTATGTATATATTTTCTTTGGTAATTAAACCAAAGTAGCCACCTGAAATATAAGTTTTGTAATACTGATATTACAAGAGGAAGGAAAAATAATTACACAAATGAGTGAATAAATTGAATGTAATACATTGGTGCATATGAGAGGTATGCTGAAGGCAAAGGTAAATAAATGTATGAAAAAAATCCACAACAGTGCGTTATCTGGGAACTTAAGTAAATAAAGATACAGTTCATTTCACGGGTACGTAATACATATCAGGTTACAGAAAAATGTCACTGTCATATAATACATGAGTAACAATACCGATAAGATGATTTGTGACTCAAGGGATGAAAACGTCAAAAGAACATGTTAGATTATCCCCACAGAGCTGACGAATCTATTCGGATATGAATAAAATGGATAAAGGAATTAATTAGATATATCTAATTCTCAAGTTAAATATTCTTTAGAAATAAATGAATATAATTTTTTTTGAGTGATAGTATTAACATAAATATGGAAGCAATAAACCTAACATTTTGCAAAATAGAATCTGCTTTTTATATACGGGCATATACAGGACACAACACATGCCGAGATAAAAGAGACAACAGTCACTTAAATAAAGATATGGCTGCTCGGTGATGGCATTTGTTTCTCCGGTGGAAGAACGTCATAAAAGAACCTCTTGATGGTTTTGTGAGATATTTCCTATGGAATGCACGCATGTCAGGGCAGGCCGTGTGCAATGCATATCTCTTTTAATATAAAGGCAACTGTGAAGTTAATGGAATGTTCTGTTGCTAATTGCGAAACGTATTTATACTCGTGTATGTGTGTGTGTGTGTGTAAGTACAGTGTACACACAAACACACACACACACACACAGCGTAGATCAGAACCTCTGTCAACATGCAATAAATGTAGAGGAAAATCGGACAGTGCACTGGAAGAGACGGGTTATGCTGGGGGGGGGGGGGGGGGGGGGGGGGGGGGGGGGGGGGGGGGGCGGGGGGGGGGGGGGGGGGGGGGGGGGGGGCATGGGTGGGAGGGATATAAAGATATATATGCTTCCATTCACCCGGAAAATACCATACGAAAGGTCACATAAATATCATGCATGTGCAATGCACCAGCCCGGAAATAAGAGTCTGGGGAAGAAGGAATTATTCCTGGCAAGTCACACACATAAAGATTCCTAGTTTTTCAGGGATGAATTCTTCCATTATGGCGAGTTTATTCCCCCCCGTCGCTTCCGTGACGTTACGTATCGAGGGTATAATTTGCCCTGCGTCTTCATATGCGATTTTCTGTTTGACTAAATTAAAATTGGTTTCGCAAGCTCCGCTAAAGCTCTCGAGATTGCGTCCTGAAAGTCAGAGGAGGAAAATGTATTTAAATGTATGTCAGATGAAGATTCACGAGTACTTATCAGTTTTGATGTATTTCATATCCTCGTGTGTAAATTTATTTATAATATACATGGTA
Source organism: Macrobrachium nipponense (assembly GCF_015104395.2). NCBI lineage: Eukaryota > Metazoa > Arthropoda > Malacostraca > Decapoda > Palaemonidae > Macrobrachium > Macrobrachium nipponense. The sequence goes on from NC_087206.1 coordinate 11,238,839, forward strand.
AAGGTAAATAACAAGTGGACCATTCTTCCGAGATTAAAAAAATTCAAGTGACCAAAGCTTCAGGTTACACAAGGGATATATATATATTGATCAAGGTAGGGGGGTCATACTGGTTACATATATCGAAAGGTCCATCTCTCGAGACTGAATTATTTACCTAGAAAAAATTATTCTTGCACTTGTCTGAGAAGTTGGGTATATATTATCAGGGCTACAAAGATAATAATAATAATAATGATAAAATCTCTTTATTGTGTCGCTAAAAAAAAATTTGCATTTTAGCATAGGGTCAAGGATAAATTATTGTTGCATGATTATGAAATCTGGGTAGTAAAAGCTCTGACTACGTTAAACCTTATACAAAAACTACAGTTTGACAAAACGAAAAATAAACTATATAAAAGCAATTAATATAATTTTATGAGATTTACTGTTATTAAAGAAACCTTAATTATTTCCTAAAATAATTTTCATTGTTATATATGGAAAGGTATTCAAGGCAACGCAATACACAAAACTTGTCCTGTTTATTTTTTTGTATGAAAATATGTTATGCCTTAATTTACTGTAAAGTAATCAGTGGCCTTCCAGCCAGAAACATTTGATTACAGATGAGGAATCGATGTGATAATGTGCTTGCATACCGACTGACATTAGCTACACTTGCTTACGTAAATCACACGATTAATCCCTAAGGACTTTCCGAAGAAAACATTATAAAGCTGTTTTAAAGAAATGAAGATTTCGCTTAGTTAAGTCACATTTCACAGGAAATGCAAGGTAACATACGACTGCAAAAGCCACTCTGAAACTGCTTATTCGTATTGGAAGTAATATTTGGAAAATGATAAGTTCGACGTCATATAAAAAAAAATTCTGAAAGCCTCGATGACGATAACGGAGAGACGATTTTAATATGAAAAAAAAAAATACTTTGGATCATGTGCGTCTGGCAATATCACCAGTCATACTACTGAAAAAAAAAAAACATTCTAGGTAAGATAAACTGTAAAGATTTCAAACACGATTCTGATCATAACAGCAGAGGAAAATCTGCACATTGCAACTAGACTACGTTAAATGCAGACCCGACCAATTATGCGGAGCGATACTGAAGTTGCGCAATTGCAAATACTCTTTCAGGGGATATGAGAAAAATCCCAGCTGTTAATGGACCGACTTTTACTTTTGCGCTGAATTTTACTTTCCACTTCTTTTTTTTATTGTATGATTCGTCCCTTTAAAGAAGTAACATTGCAACGATTTGACCTGAAAGCAATAAACGCAATTGGAGCCTCATATTATGAAGTATGAAGTTATTTCTATATTTAAATGAAGTTGTCAGTCCTTTGGGTATCAGATGTTTCTTGTTAACGAATGAGAAAGGTTACCGCAACGGGTAAGGAATCAAACTACTCGAAATATGAGCGAAATAGGGACATGTAACTAAGCCGAGGTCAATAACGTCCACGGTAACGTACACGAAGCGCCTCAGTGGCGTGGTCGGTCTGGTGTTGGCGTACCACCTCGGTGGCCGCGAGTTCGATTCTCGGGCATTCCACTGAAGGGTTAGAGATGTGTATTTCTGGTGACAGAATTTCACTCTCGACGTGGTTCGGAAGTCACGTAAAGCTGTTGGTCCCGTTGCTGAATAACCACTGGTTCCATGCAACGTTTGAAAACCATCCAAACAAACAATGACGTACACGAGTCATTAACCTTAACATCAGTCTGATAATTACGAAACTGGTAGAGTAAATTACCTATAACAATCTCAGTTACGTTTTATACCTCATTTCTACGTAGTGTAAGTTACTCTTCGGTTGATATGATAGGAAGTAAAAGAATATTTACATAGGAAAGAATGTTGTCATCTTCGCATAGTATATACTGATATGATATTCGCATATTTCAAATTGGACTACTATTTGCATAGAGGAGGTTAGTGGAACTGTCTATTGCAAAGGTCAGGGATAGTCGAACTATCTATTGCACAGGAACGTTATAATTATTTTCAGGATATCATACCTTGACATATCATAAGTTGAATTAATCTCTGCAGATGATATGATGACCTAGTAGTCCCGAAGGACAAACGACCGAGTCATTTGATTCCTGATTCGATCATATCCAACATTTAATCTGCTCGCTGCTGACCGAAGCATTCAGCATCGTGAGCGAAACATTCCGTATCGTCATACTGAAGACTGTAGGAAATATTAATCTTTTTCATAAGTCTTCGCAAAAAGAGAGCGATGCGTAGAGAGAAGGAAAGGGGGGGGGGGGGAATAAGGGAGAGAGTGGATAGAAGAGAGAGAGGCGAACGAGAGAGAGAGAGAGAGAGAGAGAGAGAGAGAGAGAGAGAGAGAGAGAGAGAGAAATTATTATCGTATGATATCGGTTGCTTCTAGCAAAACCAGTTTTTTTTTCTAATTACACCGTGTCACGAAATGTTGCCATGAATTATTTATTCCCTCGAAATATAATTCATACCACTTATCACTATTGACTTAGTTCGTAGTTACTGTGTTTAATTTCCCGTCTTAATTTCCTGTTTGTGATTATATATTTCTTTATGACTGCAATTTATAATTATGATGACTGAGGTTGATGGGAGTTGTAAACTGGTACGTTATTATATCAGAATTTCCATGATATTATCCCCTTTTGATTTCCACGATATTATCCCCTTTTAACTTAGCTTTATTGTTCCAGGATACACTAGAGCCAGTCGACCATCTAAGAAGGCGAGGAATACGTGTAGGAAAGAAATAAAAAAAATACAATACTGTATTTGGGAAAATGATTGAAATCGTCAAGAGCTACGATTCCTTCGTTTTCAAAAACTTCATTAATTCGAATGAAAAATGCTCGAATTTCTTAGACCTAAAACCTTATGATCTACCTATGATATAGGCCTAAAATCAAATAACCTAACCACCTTCTAAGCCTAAAACCTACGTGCACTTATATACGAAGCTAATATTTATTTCACGTCATATTGACTCAAGATGAGTTTTATCGATAATGTCATCATCCCCATATTGCATTGCAGATACGGGATTGGATCTCATATGAATACGAGGGTTGTGATGCGTAAAACCAAGGAGTTTATTGGATGTCACTTCCATTGTGAGAATTTCACAGGTGAATTCTTTCACCTTAAAGGACATCTGTCATGAATGTCTGAAGAATATCTTTAGTGTGTACATTCTCCAGGAGATGATTTGGCAAAATAATTGAATTTATTCAACTGTTCTTTAATTTCCAAATGCGTAAGCTTATCATTTTCTTTTTGATATTGGTTTAACTAAATTTACTTCTGTATCGTATAAAATATTTGTGGGTATTTCTGGTACTGTTTTAACCGAGGGGGACAATAATGAAAAAATCTACATAGACTTCAATATCATATAAAATATTTGTGTGTACTTTTGGTACTGTTTTAACCAAGGGGCATAATAATTAAAAATCTAAATAGACTTCTGTATCGTATAAAATATTTTTGGGTATTTTTGGTACTGTTCTAACCAAGGGGGCACAATAATGAAAAAACCAACTTAGACTTCTGTATCGTATAAGATATTTGTGGGTATTTTTAGTACGGTTTTAACCAAGGGGCACAATAATGAAAAAAAAATAATCTAAAAATTCATCCTTTTGAACAAAATTGCCCAAACCTTAATTACAATCTTAATGCTGAGATTTGCAGGCATTAATCAATCATGATTTCAATTCATGTGCTTTTCATATTGACAGATCGTCAAATCTCAAATTTCTCTCATAACTAATCTGAGATTAATGAATTTGGATCACTCGTTTAACCCTTCGTGGACTGGGGGTTTCAAAATTACCTAGCAGACTAATGGGGTCCACACGGACCCCATTCTTTTGAGTCAGATAAATACATTATGTATGAACTCAGAATTGCTAAAGTTTACATGTGTATTCTTCAGGCCTTTTATGATGAAACCCAATATCCTTTTTGTATATATTGTAAAAAAAATCCCAATTGTGTGTAAGAAAAAAAAACAGTGAAAAAATGCCTTTTTTTAACAAAATTACAATTATCCACAATTAAAAAAGTAAATATCAGCAATTAATGACAAAAAAGACATACAGGTTATTGTTTCAGGTTCTTATTGACGCAATGAAACTTACACATAAAGCAAACTTGATATGCAATCTTTACAAATAAAGTTACAATGTGCATCACACACTGGGTCACCACATTATGTGCACGATTTTTTTGTTTTTTTGTCCAGCTTCCTCGGTCACTTGGAACAACGCCTTTTCTTGGTTTCTTGGAGCTGGGTTGTAGAGGGTAGTGCTGTGTCTTCCTCACTCCTGAAGGCTTCTATACATTGAATCATATGCCTTGGGAAATTAGCTCGTAAATCTCTGAAACGCCGCTGGATCTGTGGCTTACAAAGCTGTTCAGCTAAGTCAGAGACAAAATTCCTGCCCTTTCGGTTTCCAGTATAGACATTAGAATTTTTTTCCCTGAAACATACAGCAGTTATATCCTGCAACATCAGTCATCCAGTAAAACATGACCAAAGGCCATCTATTGGTGATTCTTTTACATTCATAGTTCTTGACTAAGAGATCTAAGGTATCAACCCCACCTTTTGTTGCATTATAGTCCCAAATCATATCGGGTTTGAAAGGTTCATCTTCTTGTATCTTATTGTCATAATGCATTGTGCTCAGTAAAATTACTGCCTATTTGATCTTCGGGACATAGCTGCATATCATAAAATGGTAATCTTTGCTGAAGCCAAACTTTGTTAATTGCACTTTGCGATACCGCGATACTTGAAATGATAAGAGGTATTTACCGTTTATGTTTCCTAAGTGTTCCCAATAAATTATTTCAGAAATAATATTATGGAAAAATTATTTGATATGTAGATTAGGCAGAGTGTTCTAAGCTTAGAAAACACATAGTTTTTAGAATTCCACCAAAACAAAATAGAGAAGAATTAGAGACACGGAAGACCGATGGGGTCCCTACGGACCCCAGAGGTATATTTTTAGCTGTCATTCCATTAAAATTGATTATCCTAAGCTATTAACTCTTGTGAATATTCAGAAACCACTAATGATAAAATTAATCGCATATGGGTATTTTTTAGTAGATAGCAAAAGAGATATGTCATACCAAAGACTCACTGGGGGTCTCAGGGAGCCCACCAGTCCACGAAGGGTTAAGTCAGAATTCATATTCATAGTTTACACCCATAAGCGGAGTAATGCCATCAGTGCACCTCACGGGGTACACTGTGGGCATTAATAAAGTTTTTATTTTTTTATTTTTGCAGCGTCCCTTCGGCCCCCAGCTGCAACCCCTTTTCATTCCTTTTACTGTACCTCCATGTATCTTTCATCCATCTTCTTATCCACCCTTCCCTAACAGATTTTCCTCCTGTTACACACTTCACACCTTCGTACTCTCAATTTCCTTTCCAGCGCTGGATGATCTCGTAGCTCCCAGTGCTTGGCCTTTGGCCTAAATGCAGCATTCCATTCCATTCCCGTACATATTTTTCGCTCGTTTTCTTTGCCTTCTGGTTCATCCCGTTTTCTTTACTTGTTATGCTTCAAACTCCTCAGTTGACAGTGGTCTATAATTGTCCCCTGATGCATAGGACAGTTCCCTTTAAGCTACATTAAATTAATACTGTGATCGAGTCAATTGGGTTGTGGCGTAATCTCCAGTGAGCGATTACGCCCTCTGTTTAATGCGGATTCTGAAACTGGATACCACTCAATGCAATATGTGGACCGTTTCCCCCCCTTTATACTTTCATTTATTTTCGTGGTGGAAAAATGTCGTATTAGCACCTTGAATGTACCGTCGCTGAAGCGATGTCAAGCGGTTCGGATTCCACACTATACAGTAGGGCTTAGATCTCCGAGAGTTGAGTTTATAATTTATTGATGTAAAAAAGAAAAATAAATGTATTAAAAAGCGGAAATGTTTAAACTAACATCAGTTGATATTAAACATTAATCTCGAATATGTTTATTATCACTTAACGTCAAGTACCACGTTTAAAATATATTGCATAGTACACTTTCAAGCGAAAAAAAACACACACACCCACAAGAAACATTAAGAAGAAATATATTTGCAAAGACGTAGTGCAAAATACGTGAATACGTAAATTATTGCAAGATTTTCAACTTCAAGAACTTGTAAATATAAAATAAAGCGAATAAATATACCTACTCAAGGCTGACACCCGACGTATGCCATTAAGATCGATTTTAAATGTCTCAGACTTCGTACAAAATAAATTGATTTTGTTTTGTTTAAACTTGAGCGAAAAAGCAAAACAAAAAATAAAAATAATCGGATTTACTACAAAATACTTAAAGTATATGTTTAGAAAAGTAATAAATGTAAAATACACCTTGAAATTTTATACAGTGACTCAAAAGTTGCGCCCAAAAGCAAATAAACATCACATTTAGTATACAATACGTAAAGTATTATAATAAAAAACACAAATGTAAAATACACCATAAAATATAAAGTAATAAAGTGACCCAAGTTGAATCCAAGAGCATAAAAATCACCAGATTTAGTACAAAATATATGAAATATTCGCCCCCCCCAAAAAAAAAAAAATAATGAAATGTACACCGCGTTAAAATACAATGACTTAAACTTACTTCCAAAAGATGAACAACATAGATTTAGTAAAATAAATAAAAATAAGATAAAATTACAAAATATTCCGCCAAAATGGTGACTCAAAGTTGAGCCCAAATGCAAAACGACGAACGCGAAGATACGACAGACCATCACAGAGTCGATACCTGCAAACAGGGTGGTATAAATAATTAGCTTCTCTCTGGATATATTGGCGAATCTATAAATCACCTGGTTTTCAAAGCGTCCTTAGCGTCTTGACCGCCAGATGGAACTTCCCACATTATGTGAATAGGATGAAATGTCTGATTTTATAAATGCTAGTTCCGGAAATGTGTCAGTGATTACTACTAACTAACTAACTAACTAACTAGCAGCTGATCGTGAACAGAGAGAGAGAGAGAGAGAGAGAGAGAGAGAGAGATCAGTGATTACTACCAAATTTCTGCTCCTGATAGAAGAGAGAGAGTGAGAGAGAGAGCAGTGATTATTACCATTATTTCTGATCCTGAATTGAAGAAAGAGAGAGAGAGAGAGAGAGATGAGGAGAGAGAGAGATGACGAGAGTGAGAGAGAGAGAGAGAGATCAGTGATTACTACCAAATTTCTGCTCCTGAATAGAAGAGAGAGAGAGAGAGAGTTGGGTATGATGTCAGTGATTTTCAACGAATACTGTTCTTGAACAGAAAGGTAAAGGAGAGAGAGAGAGAGAGAGAGAGAGAGAGAGAGAGAGAGAGAGAGAGAGAGAGAGAGAGAGTTGGGTATGTAGCTGACCTTGAACAGAGAAGTAAAGAACAAAGAGAGAGAGAGAGAAAAAAAAAGATGAATACAACAGATATCTGTAAGGATCAAGACGAATAAAATAAGGCAGGACATAAATAAAAAATCTTGAAATATTAATACACAATTTTTAAAGCATTAAGATAACCATTATTACAGAGGTAATCTGAAGCACTAATGAAAATGAAGTGAAATCTGAATAAAAAAGAAATAAGATTATAGAAAGAACGATGACATGAAACCTGAAAAAAAAAAAGATGAAGAGGTCGACGGAAAAATGAGGGCAAAAAAATTGATAAACAACCGACAAATTTAAAGGCGTACATAGTTAGCCTGTCCGTTTATAGATGCGAAAATAGATGCAGGTTAAATTAGCATCTGGCGCCGTTTGATAAAGGTGCGTGCTGATGGGCATTCCATGTGCGTATTTATAAATATAATATTCTGCACGTGTTAAATGCCAAGAGGAAAGATTCTCGTGACTTTTACTCTATGGGTGTGTGTGTGTGTGTGTATACATAAATAGTATATATATACATATATTTGTATATATATATACTATATATATATATATATTATATATATGTATATATATATATATATACATGATATACATAAATAGTATTTTTATATATATATATATATATTATATATATATATATATATATATATAATATTATATATATATATGTATTTATATGTATATAGACATATACATAAATATATTTTTATATATGTAAATAAAGAAAGAGAAAGAAAAACAGAGAGAGAGAGAGAGAAATATATATTATTTTCCCCACACACACACACAAACGCAAATCCGACTGAGTCATATTTATATATATGTATCACCCAGTAGATATTTGCTGGCAGCGAATCGCCGTGACTCTCTATTCTGGGGGGAAGCGTTTGATGCGATATTTTAAATTTTCGCGAGATTTTTAATTTCGCGTCGCCCTTTTGGCCCTGTATTTTACGAGGGGCGTTTGTCTGTGTATATGAGAAAACTCTTTCTCTTTCTCTCTCTCTCGTCTGCTTATTGTTCGCGTTCATGCATGGTGTTTTTTTTATGGATTTATGCGGAATCCTCTCCGACTATCACACACCTAATCCCCGCCACCAACCCCCCCTCCCCAACTCACACAGCGATGCGATGCGAAATTTTCGCACATAACTGTGAGTTCAATGAAAGATAATTGCGTTTGAGCGTATGTGGATTTTTAGCGTAGCCGAATCAAAAATAAATGAAATGCGGGCGATTATGCGCTTCCCGTTCATGGGTTTACGAGAGTTTATCTAGATTTCAAAGGGCCGTGGGCATATTCATGTGGGGTGAGATTTATATATATTATTTATATTATATGTATAATATATATATATATATATATTATATATATAGATATATATATATATATATATATATATATATATATTATATATATATATATATATAAATATATATATATATATAGGATATTCCTAGATATATATATATAATATATAATATATGATATAGTATATATATATATTCGGTTTTTCCTCCCGAGTGGGATTGGGTTCCTCGTTGTTGACAACCTCCTAGTTCACAACAAATCCCTTTAGGATGAAGTCGCAAGCCCAGCCTATATCTTCTTTATCTTTCTGTAACTCTCTACAGTCGACTAACCACTAAGTGATGCCTCTTGGAGTATACTGACCAATGGCGACGCCTGAGATCCTAACCGCCAAATACCAACGTAAAAAAATAATCACCATCACTCCTAACCACCCTCTCCCCGGGGGGGAAGGGGCACCAGATACCAACATACAGATATAATCACCATATCTATTAATGTTCCTCTATGGAGAGATTCTTGGCCCTAATCATCTTCAATCACCCCTCTACATGGAGTAGTCTTATCTCACCTCTAATGAGAAGTCTCCCTTTTTTTCTGTTATGCTTCCATCAGACATTAAAAATCTCCCGCGTCATAAATTCATACTTTCGTTCCTATTTTGCTTTGCCCTCTAAAACTACTTTTAATGTTTCACTCAATCATTTACACTTATAGCTCTTCAGTCCACTTCACATTCTGCTCTGTAACTTCCATTATTATGTATTAAAGATTCCTCATTCAACTCCATGTACAAAGTAATCGTCATCTCTTCAAAATGTCTAGATATTTTGATCCGAAAGATAGCTCACGAGACCAAATTGTTGACAGCTTCTTCTTTAAAAGTATTATGAAGTTCTTAGTCTGCATTTTTTTGTTCCTGTCGATCGAGTAGTATTTCTGTATTGTTGTTCTTGCTCTTGTATCGGATAAAAAACATTCCATCAGTTCGCTGTTCCCAGTTTTAGAGTTACTTTTTCTTTTATTTCGTGAGCTATGGTTGATTTAACTCTTCAAAATCTCTTTGTTGATTGTCAGTCAATTCTGTTGCCTGTATTATCATTTTTATTCATTC
>NC_087206.1:11251227-11258727 GCF_015104395.2 Macrobrachium nipponense
CGCTTACGTCATTTGTGTCAGACTTTTTTTTTTTCTGGGAGGAGGGAAGCACTGGAATAATCTACCTAAATCCTTGGGTTGGAAGGGCAGCTTTTTTATATACTATATATGGGGTTTATTTATATGCAACCTTATTTTTTATATATGGAATATATGTAGTTGCATATCCTTATTTTAGTTTATTTTATTGTGTATATATAAAGAATATATAATATATATATATATATATAATATATATATATATATATATATATATATCTATATATATATATATAATACATGTGTAAGTAAATAAATATAAAGATAAATCATATATACTATATATGTATATATATATATATATATATATATATATATAACATGTGTATAATAAATATAAAAATATATAATATATATATATATATATATATATATATATATAATATATATATATAGTAAATACATGTATATATAGATACATATATATTTGTGTGTATTATATATATGTATGTATGTGTATGTTTACTGTGTATTTGTTTGTAACATAATTACCCAACTAATAATGATGCTGTTATTATCATTACAATAATTGGATTAAAAATGGTCAGTACAATTTTCATATTATAATTATTAACTATAATAATTTGAATAAAAACATTGAGTAACATCTGTCACAAGAAAATAAATAAAAGCAAACATTCACAAACGCGCGCACACACACACAAGAAACAAACACAGATGCATCCAAGCATGCATGCAAGCATAACAGCGCACTCTACAGGCAAATCAATCCCAACTCTCCTCCACCCTCGAAGGCTCAACAGGACATGAAAGTAGAAAATCCAACATCGTTTCGTGCGTGCTGACATGACGACCAAGCCATTTCCCTCCGGATATTCCAGGAAAATCTTCCTGGGAAATCTTCCCTGGTAAATCATCCTGGAATATTTCCCTGGAAAATCTTCCTGGAATATTTTCCCTGGAAAATCTTCCTGGAATATTTTCACTGGAAAATCTTTACAGGTAAATCTTCCCTGAAAGTCTTCATGGAAATCTTCCCTGGACAATCAACCTGGAATATTTTCATTGGAAGATCTTCACAGGTAAATCTTCCTTGGAAAATCTTCACAGGTAAATCTTCCCTGGAAGTCTTCCTGGAAATCTTCCATGGAAAATTTTCATGGAAATCTCCCCTGAAAACATTCCCTGGAAACCTTCCTCGAAATCTTCCATGGAAAATTTTCCTGGAAATCATTCCTTAGAGAATCTTACCAGGAAAATCTTTCCTGGAAAACTAGGACGACAATCTCCCATGGAAAACCTTCCCTGGAAAATCTTCCCCCGTAGCATAATGTCTACCGTAGGTAGGTAGACGTTGGCTGGAAGCAAGGACATTCCATTTTTTAAACAGTCTCTCTCCCTTGTCAATTGCGGTTCAGAAGATTTATTATCACCAGCTTGACTACGGGTGGATTAGGAGAGGAATGACGAAGTGTCAAGATCTTCACATACTCGGGATAAGGAATAAGAGAAGAAGAGGAGGAGGAGGAGGAGGAGGAGGAGGAGGAGGAGGAATAAAAAAGAAGAAGAATTTGGCCTGAATACGGAGGAAATTTTCTTCTTACCTTAAAGCTGCGCGCAAGAAGCACACGGCGGTAAGCGAAAATGACTTGGATGTCGGAGAGAAACAGAGAGAGAGGGAGAAGTGAGTAAGAGAGAGAAAGAGATAGTGTGTGTGTATGAGAGAGAGGAGAGCAAAAAGAGAGAGAGAGAGAGAGAGAGAGATAGGAAGAAATACAGGGAAGGGGTGAAAGGGAGGGGGGTGTGTTGGAAATTAGCAACACAGTTCTTCTTCTTCCTTGTATGTCATCGGAGTTGGGAGCACTCGAACGATCTTGATTGACAATTTCAACACCGAATGGAAACCACCGCTGCTGCCATCGGTACTACAGGGCTGACGTTGAATTTAGCAATAAACATGAGAGGGGGGTGGGTGGGGAAACGAGGTTAAATGCGGTCACAGATGTCCTTGGGTACAGCAGCTCCTGGTGGGGGTTTTCCTTCGGCTTTTCCCCGTTGGTGTCCTTGATCAGAGGGCGCTGGAGGAGGAGGAGCAGGAGTAGTGGATGTTTGTGTATGTCTGTGTGTTTGTGTTGGTAGGGGGGGCGGGGGTTAAAACGACAGAATCCGGATATCCGCCGTCAGAGAAGAACGCCCAGCAGAGGAGGTGGTGGGATTAAGAGGTAGGAAAATGAATTGCTTATTATGTCATCTCACACAACAAAGACGCGGAGTCCCCTTCCGAAAATCCGCTGTGGTTCCTGATTCACTCGCGAGATGGCGACAGAGGCATTCCAGCGGACCACGACGACGCCGATTGCGCCTTATGACACTCGCCCGACATTAAGAGAAATGAAGTGTGTGAAGTTCGAACAGATAGAAACGAGTGGGAGCTAAGGAAAAGCGGAGGCGGACTGACTCCCTCACTGCACCACGTCGTAGCCAACACTGGCACAGTGTCGCCGGGGGAACCCTCTCCCTCTTCTCCTCCACAACCAAGCCAGTCCTCCCTCCACTCCACTCCACCAACGCCAGCTGCTGCTGCTGCTGCTGCTGTGCTGCTGCAACACACTCACTCACTCACTTCCTCTCTCTCTCTCTCTCTCTCTCTCTCTCTCTCTCTCTCTCTCTCTCTGTCACAAACTCACGTCCACACACGCACACACACACACACTATGTCTACGACTCTTCTCCTCGTCAGGCTTAAGTCCCTCGGCACTTGGCAAAACTATCCACAGTTCATATTTGAGGTGTACATTTTTGGAATGCCAGACTTCCATATGAGCGGCCAAAAGGCTTCGTAAATAAACAGATGAATAAATAAACAAATAGATAAAAACTGACAGTGGGTCATATGCTTCGTTCGCTATGCTGCCTAGAAATGCTTTTCCGTGAAGGTCTTCGTCTCGAAGAAGCGTAGTAAAAGAAAAAAAAAAGAAAAAAAGAAAACTTTCAGTGCTTTCAGGGTATGTGCTGAGAGCTTATCCGTTCTCCATCTCATCTGTTTATCTAACCGCAAATGCATCTCTCTCTCTCTCACGCGCGGCTGCTTGCTCTCTCTCTCTCTCTCTCTCTCTCTCTCTCTCTCTCTCTCTCTCTCTCTCTCTCGGCGGTATGATACCCAGATCCCAAAAGCCAAAAATTTAATGCATCTGGCTCCTTTGGCCATAAGTATCTTCCTATTCCTCTACTGCTAAATATATTTATTTTTTAATAGTTTCTGACACTGAATACATATGGCAGTGTAACTATGGCAGACCAGGATGTCGAAATTCCTTCCTATTGACTGACTATCAGCTTCGCAATCCTTTTTTTTTTCTATTCGCCCTTTCGTAATCCCCACCCTTTTGTGTGTGTGTGTGTGCGAGAGAGAGAGAGAGAGAGAGAGAGAGAGAGTGCGCATACGTAGTCCCAAAGGGTTACCTCCGAGCCCCTACGCTGTTTTCCTTTTCATCAGTGGCCTTCTTTATACCCTTCGTGCCCCGTTACAACGCCTGCTGGTGACCATTCCTTGGTTTAGATGTTGGTTTAGCAGCCCCTCATACTAAACAACTAAGCCACACTATGGAGACTCCAATTCCTTCTAAAGCTTTGGTAGAAAGATGAGCAAACGGTGATGGGTTGAGATGAGGCCCGGAGCTAGAGATAAGTATTCCCTCTAAAGCATCTGTATAAGAGATGCCGTGAACATCCCTTAAACTAAGAAATGAGAAAGTATTTACAGCTTTCTAAACTGGTCTTGAATTATTTCCAAAGAAACGGAAAAGGAATTTTGAAATGTACGTCTCAACAGCTTTCACTTCAAGGCACTTCGGCAAATGCTGACTACTCCCTTCATATTGATGTGAGCATGAAAACAGTTAATTTCTTCTACTCTATATAATCACTATGGAAAGAGTTGATTATTACTTCCAATTTATGTGAGTATGAAAACAGCTAATTTCTTCTACTCTATATAATCACTATGGAAAGAGTTGATTATTCCTCCATATTTATGTGAGTATGAAAACAGCTAATTTCTTCTACTCTGTATAATCACTATGGAAAGAGTTAATTATTCCTTCCTATTTATGTATGAAAACACTTAATTTCTTCTTCTCTATATAATCACTATGGAAAGAGTTAATTATTCCTTCCTATTTATGTATGAAAAAACTTAATTTCTTCTACTCTATATAATCACTATGGAAAGAGTTGATTATTACTTCCAATTTATGTGAGTATGAAAACAGCTAATTTCTTCTACTCTGTATAATCACTATGGAAAGAGTTAATTATTCCTTCCTATTTATGTATGAAAACACTTAATTTCTTCTACTCTATATAATCACTATGGAAAGAGTTGATTATTCCTTCCTATTTATGTGAGTATGAAAACAGGTAATTTCTTCTCTTCTAGACAATCACTATGGAAAGAGTTGATTATTCCTCCATATTTATGTGAGTATGAAAACAGTTAATTTCTTCTACCCTATAATCACTATGGAAAGAGTTGATTATTCCTTCTTATTTGCGAGAGTATGCTAATTTCCTCTCCTCCATACTGTAAGTGAATATGAAAACGAGTCAATATTTCACTCTCTCTCCCCGCCCACAACGAATGTTACCAGGACGTCATTCCGAGAATTCGCGTTTTGACTCGCTCTCCGGAAGGCGCCATTCTTACGCAATGGGCATTCTTCCTCACTGCCCAGCAGGTAACTGCTAACCATTCTTACGTCACTTGGCTAGTAATGGCTGGGCCGTATCCAACAGATACAAAGCCATTGATTAAGACCCCAATGCGTGGGCAGTTTGTCTCTTCGCAAATAGAAAAGATTGCGGGCTTGTAAACGTCCGCACGCACACACACACCACACACACACACACACACACACACACACATATATATATATATATATATATATATATATATATATATATAACTATATATATATATATATATATATATATGCATTATTCCCCCTTACAAAGAGGTGGCACCCTTCTGCCGTTGAACAACCGCTTTAGGAATGAGGTTGCAATCCCAATACCCTGCTCCACCATTGTCCGACGGGCCTAGGTGCCGACTAAGCCTGGCTTTTCGAGCTGGTCACCCCTCCAAGTACCGTACAGGGCCAATCATAATTTTGCTGGTCGAAAGACAATTACGAATGGATTCGTAAACAGCGGCGCATAAGAGGACATGAATAGATTGAGAAGTTAAAGGGGGATTGTGGTTAATAAGAGTACATATATTAACATAATATTATATAAGTATTTATTAACAGGAATTTGTGTAAGGATTTTCATAAGAGACAGTTTTTTTGGGGTCTTATAATGATTCAAAAGTATAAAAAAAAGCGATAACAGTTTAAAGGAAATATTAATTTAATGAAATAAATTATCAATAATTTATTTCATTAAATCTTCTGTCGTTTGGTACCTTCTGAGTCATCGAATTACTTCGTGAAATCCTAGATTATATCTTGTCATCTCTCTTTTTATAATTCGAAACGTTTCAGTGCCTCCGTAATTGTTACATGCTCAGGAACCAATCAGACCTTTTTATAGATATCTATATTAAGTGTTGTCTCTCTGTAGCGTACAGCTCCTGAAATACAGTAGCGATCTTTAGAAAATTAGTTTATATCAAATATTACTTTGCTTTCTTATATGGGATAAATTTACCAGTGCCCCATACCAGAGCACCTACTGTATATTAATTATTTAATATATTCGATACCTTATTCATTACTTACTAATGTTTCCTAATGCATTTAACGCTAATGTTTTATTTGTGTTTTGTTACAAAACGTTAGCTCATGAAACACGTCATTTTTTTTTTTACTGCTCATATTTGTAGTTACATCAATGAATGTTTGATTAAAATTTAAAAACTGATGTAATAAAATAAATAGATTGGTATTGCTGCTTTAAACTAATTAAAGAGGAAATGTTTCAGATAATGAAGTTATAAAATGAAGTCATTCTTTCCAGCGAAAGTATTACAAGTAATGTAAACACGTAATAACAGTAATATTCATACGATAACAAAGATACCGTTATAAAGTCACTGCAAACTCCAATAATAATAATAATAATAATAATAATAATAATAATAATAATAATAATAATAATAATAATACACATAACCTTGTACTCAATTACACTATTAAATGTCATAACGACGTCGACATGTAATCTTTAAAAGGAATTTAATCACCTGGTCTGAAGAGCAAAATACATATTAATTCCTATTATCCCGTGTTCAAAGCAAGTACGAAAAAATAGGACTTGGAAACAAAAATGTCAATGTGATCTGTAATATCAGCGTTTGCGTAATCATGAGTGGAGTAATAAAGGTATTTGAGGTGAAATGCGTCCGTCGATGTTATGGTGTTTATATTTTTTTATTTTTATTTTTTTGTGGGAGGCGGGGGCCGTGGTTATCTTTAGAAAGGGAGAGAGGAAGACAGGATTAGATAAGAGAGAGAGAGAGAGAGAGAGAGAGAGGGTGGGGTTATTTTAGATATTTTATTCACTCCAGCTTGATGGACTTTTAATAATGCGCGCATGTGAGGTGAATGTATATAGTCTTAAAGTAGACAGTGGAATGTAATATATACTATATAGATATATATATCTATATATAATACATCATATATATCATATATATATATATATATATATCTAGATAGTATAATATATATATATATATATATATATATATCTCAGATTCAGCTAAGTCAATTTTTTCTATCACCTTTAAAACCGAACAGCGAACTCGATAAACATTCGGAGCGCTATTTTTTTTTCTTCGGCGGTGTTATTGAATAAATTTATCAAAAGCGATGTATGGTATAGTCGTCATCCAAAAATTAATTAGATTTGGGCTTTCTGCCAACCCTTCCCGCTCAGAGGGATATCAACTTTTGGTATTTCCACACTCGACAAAAAAATATATGTATATATATAATTTCTCCGGTCTATTTCTATTCGTTGGTAAAATGCAAATGGGGAACAACAGAAGTCTTTTTCTCAGTGGTTATCACTATTTGTTTTCATTCTCTTAGTGTTCCAAAAATACCCCGAGTAAGGATGCGTCTACTTTATATTTTAAACGTCATAAATATATCGGCAACTTATCGCATACATATCACGAATGTTGAAAACTTATGATATACATATTATTACGAACATATTGAAAACTTATGATATACATATTACGAACATGTATATACAGTGCATATCACAAACTTGCTGAATACTTATCACATTCATATCACAAACATATTGAAAACTTATCACTTACATACCACTAACATGGTGAAAAATTATCTCATACATATTCAAAACATGTTGAAAACTTATCACATATATATCCCAAATATGTTGAAAACTTATCGCAAACATGTTGAAAACTTGTCACATGCATAAATAAACATGGTGAAAAATTGTTGCATGCATATCGCTAAAATG
>NC_087206.1:11268727-11286227 GCF_015104395.2 Macrobrachium nipponense
TTAGGGAGATTTTAGGAAATTTTCTAGGGAGTGTTTTAATGACTTTTCTTGGGCTTAATTTGGATTTTAAAGGAAATTTTGGAATTTATGAGGGAGTTTTTTTAAGAAATATATTGAGAGTTTTTAGGAAATTTCTTGGAGTTTACTTGGGAATTTTTTAAGAGATCTTTTAGAATTTATTAGAGAATGTTTATGAAATTTGAAGGGATTTATCAGAGAATTTTTTCAGGAATTATTATGAAGTGTTGTTAGAGAATTTTCTGGGGATTTAGTAGGGAGTTTTTTTTAGCGGTGAATATTAAGGGCTTTATTTTTTATAAGCTACAACACATTTTTCTTATAAGTTGAAGTACATGATTGCTGTATCCACCACGCACAGTCTTGTACCTGAAGAGTTTCGACGGCTATCGTACCATCAATAGCATACCTTACATGGCCATCATTACTATTGCAGTTATGTTTTCCTACGTCGTAAAAGGCTTCCCATAAAACATGCAACGCTTCTCTCTCTCTCTCTCTCTCTCTCTCTCTCTCTCTCTCTCTCTCTCTCTCTCTCTCTCGCTGAATTTACTTGCAAATCTGTTTGTATTTTCGTAACCCTTGTGACAACTCTTATCTCCAACCAACTTCTGGGATGACAGTCTGGCTTAAAAAAAAATCACCTGGGGTGGGGGGCGTGAGAAGAGGGGGGGGCGGGCGCCTGGATGGCCATTTCATAATGATAATGTGGATCAGTTTCTGGGTCAGTTTTTTTTTTAAACACCCCAAAGTTCTTCTTTGTTTCAGGGTCATTAGGGAATACTGAGGACATTTATAACTTCTGTTATGAATACAAAGCTTAGAGGATGGAAATCTTTTATGAAAAAGACTTGAAAGAGGCGAAGTCTTTTATACAAATTCAGATAAGACTTAGAGGGATGGACTTCCTTTAAGAAATAATAATGAAAAGGCCTAAAGAAACGGATGTCTCTTAAAAAATATTGATGAGACTTAGAGATGGCCATGTTGTTAAAAGATATAGATAAAGTTTAAAAGGCTGGACATTTTGTTATATCATTATTACTGATAAGACTTGAAAGCGTGGAAATATTTTTCAAACTTCCTGATAAGGCTTTTAAGAAAACATGAGATGTTGATTGAATAGAAATTTAGTCCAAATAGAATATGAAAATCGAATCAAAATAGAGACTACATCTTCCCCTTCGTTTGCATATGCTAATTCTGTGTAAAGAACGTAAATATTTAAAAGGAAAATTACTATCTAAATTATGCGTAGATTGAAATCTTAATTAGACTCTCTGAACAATAATTCCTAATCACCTTTAGTAGATTTACTTACAGACACTCAAAATTATAAACAGCAAATGACAGACTCTCAATATCTACGCACGAAAATTCTGAAAAAATAACGAAAACGAAAAACATGCATAATGACCATAAATTTAAGAACACTAAATTTAAGAACGAACATAAAACCATCCCCAATTACTGCAATCATAACAAAACCTATAACAAAATTTCGTCCATTTTAAAACCGTCGAAAAGCAGCAGCAGAAATTAAGACCGCCACAACCCAGAACCGATTTCAAATAAATAAACCTCGGCTTTGTGAAACGATAAAACAGGTGAACAAATTAATTCCTCTTTTCTCTCTCTCTCTCTCTCTCTCTCTCTCTCTCTCTCTTGGTGGACTGAGACTGTCCACAATGAACTTCTCAAGCACCGCTGGAAGATACGAAGAGAATTGGCAACCTCTCTCTCTCTCTCTCTCTCTCTCTCTCTCTCTAGTGAAGCCGGAATGGCTTTTCGAGGTATTCGTCCATTGCTGATATGTGTAACTGACTCTTCCTTTTTATTTTTCTTATGGGAAGGTTCCGTTATTCGAATTCAAAAAGGTAACATTGAAAAACCAACCGGTAATTTTCCTCAGCAGTTTTATTTGGGATCGTTAGGCGCTTGAAAGCAGCGGATTAAAAATGAGAGAGAGAGAGAGAGAGAGAGAGAGAGAGAGAGAGAGAGAGAGAGAGAGAGAGAGAGCAGGTTTCAGGCTGAGTAGTAAATCGCACGCAGAACGGTGCATTGTCAGGGAGTTATTTATTAGAATACATATTGTTTATTACATTTCATTCTGAAACTATCACGTTGTATATTTTCCTCAAAGTTAAAGCAGAAAAACTTTGAATCAGTTTTACACGAAATCGTATGAAATTAAGACTTACTTAAACTATGACGAGGATTCTAGGCATACCACGATTTCTCTCATTGATATATTTATATTGAGTCGTAAGCATTACACGACAAAAGCAATCTTAAGGATTTTACAGGGTATGTCTATGTAGTCCTCCTTCGATATATTTTATAAACACACAGTACGTGCAGTTTGTATTCAGCTAAAGGACAAACGTTATGTATTTATACAGGCATAGTTATGTGTGTTCGTCTGTTGGTGTATTTCTGCTGAATTTTCATTAGAACATGTACAGATATTGACACGCGAATTTGTCGAATAAACCTTTATCAAGAAGTAACAATCGAATGAAATAAATATATGAGACTGGTAGATAAAGAAAAAAAATTATCTACTATTATTTACGGTTTCTACATTCTGCCATTAACTTGCCGATGTTTGCCATTCTTGGAGAGGGAAGGCAGTTGCAAATTAGTGTTGCTACTCTTATTTGCAACTACTTTCCTCTCCAGGAATGACAAACGTTTGCGAGTTACTGACTGGCAGAATGCAGTAATCCTGACAAATCAGTTATTAGAAAGATAGAGAAAAATCGGTATGAATTGGACGCAGCAGATGCAGCTATATAACCTTCAATGCTACATCTTTCTCTCTCTCGTCTCTCTCTCTCTCTCTCTCTCTCTCTTTATATATATATATATCTATATATATATATATATATATATGTATGTATGTATATAAATAAAATTATTATTATTATTATTATTATTATTATTATTATTATTATTATTAAAACTTATACTGTATGGTTCAACGAATCCAAAGTGGCACATGACGCTAAAAAACGCGCCCTGTCAGAACACCGTTTAGTCCTTCGAGGGAAACCTATGAGCAGCAGCAACAGCAGCAGCAGCATTCGGTCAGCTATCCCTCTGCCTTCGACTGCTAAGTCTATACTATAGCTGGGCCGCTGGCTGTCCCTTTGGCCAGGGCTTTTATAGATTCGGTGCTTTGCCACCCGGGGACTTCCTTTGATTTCCATCAAAACTTTTTCCTCAGCTCCGGCGTGAGAAAGGATACACAGTAAATTCTCGCACCTCCTCCTCCTCCTCCTCCTCCTCCTCCTCCTCCCCAGCAGATACAACCCGAACGTCTATCACAGGCAGCGCCAGACAGCAGAATGGAACACTTATTTACACGGATTGCTTTGCTTGTGCTTTCGATGTGAATAGTTTACAAAGAAGAGATTCGCAAATGTGTTGTGGGGATTCGTTTGCAGCAAATGTTCGTGTATTTATAAATACACCACATACACACATACATACAGAAATATTCAACACACTCACGTGTGGAACAGGAATATATTCCTGACCCACGTCGGGATGACTTGTGTGGTTTCAAGACCTGGGTTCGATCCCGATGTAAGTCAGATACTTGTACATATATATATTATCTATATATATATATATTATATATAGATATATATATCTATATATTATAATATAATTATATATACATATATAGCGAAGATCGGTACTTCAAAATTTTGTCGTAACGTTTTCTAAATTTAATCATTTCAAAAGCTTGGCGGTAGTGAATATTTTATTAAGCTAGACTTTACCCAACTAACACAAATATAGACAAGCTGATAAGATTATTTCCAGTATAAGTGTGCCCGCTTATCGACCCTGTACACACACACACATCACACACACACACACACACACATATATATAGTATATACATATATATATATATATATATATATATATATATACATACACGTGTGTGTGTATGTATGTATGTATATATGTATGTATAACTGAATCACGAAAGTTTGAAATATGATGAATATATAAATAAAGGTAGAAACCGCCAAGGAAAGTGAAACAATGGAGTATGCTGCAATATCTTTCGACTCAACGTCCTTCACTTAGCAGACTGACATATACATATGTCGTTTCTACGACCCTTCCTTGTCTATGTATGTCAGTTTGCTAAGTAAAGGACGTTGAGTCGAAAGATCTTGCAGCATACTCCATTGTTTCACTTTCCTTCGTGGCTTATACCTGTATATGCGTGTATATATATATATATATATATATATATATATATATATATATATATATATATATATCACCACACGTCTCAAAAACAGACGAATGTCTGGCAGTTCTAATCGAGCGTTATCGGAATTTTGGGAAACGGCGGATAATGGCCCCCAAAGGCCAAAGAAACCGTCCAATAGCCATTGTGCCTCAGATGGTGCTTGAAAACCTTCGTGGGTTCTCCTCCTGGAGTCTCTCGAGAGTCTGCCATTATTATTTTGGCCCTTGTGCCTCCCTCTCTGCTTTTTTAAAGTTGGGTTTGATTGCTTGGCTTAGCGCGCGCGATGTTAGATGGTGTTTAATATGCTGTTTTGGCGCGGAAGTGTCATTTTTTCTTCGTTTTATTCTCTCCTCGCTACCGATATGACTTGCAATTCGTTTTTCTGATATTTTGTCAGCGGTATATATATATATAATATATATATATATATTTATATATTATATATATATATATATTGTATATATACTATATATATATATATATATATATATATATATATATATATATGTACACGTATATAATGACACTACAATGACACTCTACCTAGCAAACAGAGTTCCAAGCACACTACGTGAGAAACCACTTTTTTTTGTTTCCACTGGAAGTCAACACCACTTATGTGCTCGCTTGCTGTTTCTCTTCAGGTATATTTCCACGAAAATCTTCTTTTGCTAAATATATATATATATATATATATATATATATATATATATATATATATATATATATATATGTGTATGTGTGTGTGTGTGTGTGTGGTGTGTGTGTGTGTGTGGTGTGTGTGTGTGTGTGTATTCTTGCTACCCATTTCTAAACATTGTCTATAAAGCCGTCCATCGGATACTTTAATCCCCCCCCCCCCACCCCCCAAAAAAAAAAAACTTGAATCGCTCAACTTGTCAATGCGGAAAGAACTATTATACCTTTGCAAATAAAAGTAGGAAATAAAAGAAAAATTTGCAGCTGCGTGAATAAGAGACCTGACAAAGAAGACAACATGTACAAAAGCCATCATTGGTCTGATGGTAACAAAAAAAATGAAATAAAATTTAAAAAAAACTTTCCCTTGGGACAGGCTTTGTGGTTTTGAGATAAAAAATATTTTGACTCAAAGTAAATAAGATGTAGAACAAATTCAGAACTGCAAGGTTGGACATATTCGAGCTTCAGCGACAGAAACATAAAAAAAATAATAATAAAAAAAGGAACAGATAAAAGAAACAAAAAGTGCAAAAAGGGAAGCATTCCTTTGTCCTCTAAATGCACGCAAACATTTTTGCCGGAAAAGACAAGTTACCGAATGCAGACCGTTAGTAACCTTCAAAAAAAAAAGATAAATAAAAAAAATGAAATAAACTCTGATAATATGATATGATGTCGTCAAACGATAAATTGTAATAAAAAAAAGAAAGCAATTTATTATATACATCTCTAGGTTATTACCAATAATGATGGACAAAAAAGTTATATTGACAATAATATAATACCACAATTATCTCATCAAAGAAAAACCTCTAAAGAAAAAAAAACCATGCATATAATAAATTTCTGATGACGCACCATATACAATGCAATAAGCATTAAACTTCAATATCTTCAGAGTAAATAAACAAAAATCAGGAATTTATAGAGACGTAAAAAAAAGGAAAGAAAACTTCTCATCACTGTCCCACGTAATGACAGGTGATTCTCTAACTGAGGTCAGCGGAAGACCCTACACAGCCCCCACAATGAAGGTTTTAAGCGACGCGGGAAATCCGAGGCGAATTGGCAACACTGGCCCATTTAGACGATTGCTCCGTGTTGCCAAATGCCGATTTGAAGCTCGAATAACCCTTTCTGGCTTTTTCTTTTCCATTGGCTTAGGTACTTTCCGATCGGAGTCTTTGATTGAAACTAGAATAAATGAAAGTTTTTATTTTTTTTATCCTTCTGTGTTAGTATGCGCTTATGTATGTTAACATGTATGCATGCATGCAAATCGTCAGCATATTGGACGTATGAAGAATTTCTTTCAGGAAGGGAATTGCAAGTCATCACGCAAAGTGTACAATGACAGCTATCATATGTCATTAATGCTTTTATCAGAATGTAGTATGTCAGTAACTTCATAAAAAACATGATCAGGTATGCACCATCAATGCACTGTTACGTTTAGCGTTTTAATTATACTTGGCGCGATAGTCTGTGCATATGAATGATTTTGAAATTCGTTTACAGCCAAACTTTTCTCTTTAATGGATTCACGTTTTCATATTCGTAAAATTACAGATAATGAATTCACGTTTACATATTCGTAAAATTACAGATAATGAATTCACGTTTACATATTCGTAAAATTACAGATAATGAATTCACGGCTACATATTCGTAAAATTAAAGATAAATGAATTCATGTTTACATATTCCTAAAATTACAGATAATGAATTCACGTTTACATATTCCTAAAATTACAGATAAGGAAATCACGGTTACATATTCCTAAAAATTTCAGATAATGAATTCACGTTTACATATTCGTAAAATTACAGATAATGAATTCACGGCTACATATTCGTAAAATTAAAGATAAATGAATTCACGTTTACATATTCCTAAAATTACAGGTAATGAATTCGCGTTTACATATTCCTAAAATTACAGATGATGAGGCATTGCATTCTTCGTATTGGAATATTACTCGAAAATGCAAAATGCAGACACCATAATCAATACAATTAAAATAATGTAGGAAGTTAGGTACTTGACAAAAAACCAAGAACTTCTGATAGCTATGAAAGCTGCGCGATTTCAGATTCATGCTCTGTAATTGCTTTTTTGTAGATGCCACCTCACGAACTTCAGTATGTAAATCAAAGACATTCCATTCGGCAAGCCACTAAAAAATTGATTCGCCTAAATCTGTCGCAGCTTCTCTGGTGCACAATTCTTCAGGGTAAATTGCTTAATTTAACCTTTTGTACTCCCAATTGGTACATCTGACACAAACGAAAAGCTTCCGCAGATAGCTTCGACATTTTCACAGCTTGGGAATCTTTTATAACTCGATTTCTGCCTGTCAAAATCTGTTTCAGGCGTCTCCAGCTGTCAGAAACTGTTGCATATGTTGCTGGATCAATTTGACCAAAGGCACCCACCTCATTTCAAGACAGGCTGTTATAGTCAGATCCCTCTGATTTTGTGTTCTTTTTCCGTTGAAAACAGTAATAGGAACTTTTTTCTGTAAGACAGAAAAAAGATCCTCCACTAGGATGGAGGAAAAAGGAAAGTTATATCTGCATAAATATTTAGAGGATATTATGATTGAAGAGAAAAAGTGAATCCAAAGAACTGGGTTTAATTTATATTAAACTACTATGTTTGCATGTGTCTCTACGATATATGTATATATTTTTTTCTTGGCATGAAGGAGAGGCAGCAGACCTTCACTACTTTTTTGGGGATGGAATATACATTTAGAATGTCCTGGTCACTTTCCACCAGATACTTAAGTAATGGTAATATTGGTTTCCTCATTCTCTCGCTGCCTTTTCAATATTCACTTTATGTATTAATCTATATCAGTGAATAAAACTAGATACGTGATCCATAAGCCACTGACTATCAATTACAGATAACAGACCGCATGTGTCTTTGGTATATAACTGAACAAAAATACAACACTTGAAGAAAGAAAATAAAATGACAAACCTTGAAAAACTTCTCGAACGACAACCGGGACCTCTCAAATCAATTCGATCAATCGACAGGGAGAAACATCCGGAATCTTTTCTACCTTAATCTACTTTGTGTGTTGTGGGAGAGTTGGGTGGGGGAGAACTTTCCCCAACCTAATATTTACCACTTCTTCCTCTTATTCCTTCGGCCTTCTTCTCCCCCACCCTCCCCCTCATTTCCCATTCCACAAAACTTCCTCTATTCCTTCGGCCTTCTTCTCCCCGCCCCCCACCCATTTTCCATTCCACAAAACTTCCTCTATTCCTTCGGCCTTCTCCCCGCCCCCCCCCCCCCCACTCCCCTCCTTCCTCCAATTTACCCATTCCACAAAACGCCGTGTTGACGACTCGCGTAGACGAAAACATAATAGCCACCGAAACCTGAGGAATTTAATCATCTTCCATTTCTCGGAAAATGGGTAAACGACGTCTATGTCATTTCAAGACAATTCAAGAGAATTCTGAGAATATTATAGAATGGAAAAAACAAACAACGAAAACAGAGGAGAAGAAGAGGGCCATTGGATTCTATATCCTAGAAGAACGTAGACACACACACACACACACACACACACATAACTCGTCAATATTATATTTTCGCCCTTTCCTTCCTCGTTTAAAATTCGAAGCAGGTCTCCAGGAACTAATTTTTATGCTGGCCGGGGTCTAACTACAACGCGGCGTTCTCGAAACTCATGGCAAAGTTGAATTGCTCTATTCCTAAACTGTTTGCGATGGGAACATTTTTTTTTTTTTTTTTTTTTTTTGTGTGTTCAATATTTGCTCGAATATTCTGCTCGGTTAGAATCTATATTTGTCTTCGTAGGAAGAAAATAAAACCAAAAATAGTCAAATTCTTCACGTCAGTTGGAAAAATAACATATTCAGGCTGAGCGGAGTATTTAAGGTTTTATTTTTTTTTTTAAGTATAGGAAAAAAAAAACTTTAAAATCTGATGAGTTCGTCAACGTTAAATGGGTAACAGCAAAGATTTGGGACTATTTATAAATGGAATGGAAGTAATATTTCCACCTGCTAATTTCGTCTGTATACTAACAGTGATAAAATTCACTTTTTTCTAAACAAATCAGGACTTATTACATTTCATTAACAGAAGTATCAAATGCAACTCAAATAACATTTCGTGAATGTGGGTCGGACCTAACCTTGAAAGGAATTAAGTATATATATATTTCAATCAAGTTCGGCGTTCGTTGGTATTCCAGAGTTGAACTGGAAAACTGGAATTTCTTGTAACTCCCTAAATAGAGCTTAAAGCCGGTTTTCCACTGTAAGCAGGGATGATCATTTTTTCTTTAAATGGAAATAAATTAATGGAATGATATATCGAAATGCCTCTCTACAGGTTTTTTGCACCTCCGCCTGGGTCTCGTCTATGTATAGACGTCAAAATGTGTTGTTGGCGTTTTACACAAAAATGATTCATTCATTCATTAATCCACCAAACTCCCCCACTTCCAGTCCCCCCCCACCCCCCATCCACAAACGCCCCCACACGCCCTTTTCAATATAAGAAAACTTTCTCATATTTACAAAGTATTTGTTCGTAACTTTCCACTCAGCAAATGAAGACTGACTGGAAATGATCAGACGCATTTGTTAGATAAAGAAAAAAAAATATATGAATATATAAAAAAGGATCTGGCATTTCTGTTAGTTAAAGAGACAAACTATGGACATAAAATAAATAAATAAAAAAAAGGCCTGGCGTAATTCCCTCAACTATAAGTCATGATACGCATCATTATATTACAATTACATGCCATTACGAAAATACACGATATATCTCGGCCATTGCAGTGAGTTCTGTAATCCAATTATCAGCTAATTAATATGAGTCCTACAGCGCTGAGTTATAATTAAGCATATTATCTATGACTAGATTGCAATGCTACATTATTGCAAATGTTTGCTTAGGAAAATTGCCGCCAGGATTATTTCGGGTAATAAAAAAAAAAAAAAAAAAAAGAGGCAATGAACACTAATGCTTTTTAGGGAGTTCATTTTGCTTCGGATTTTTGCCAGTGTCTCTAATTATCATTCTTTTTTTTTCTCTCTCTATTTCAGTGCACATCAAAAAATATTTCTGAAGTTTGTCTGTGAATGTATACGTGGTACTCGCATGTATTAGTTATATGTATTGTGAATATATTTGAAATAAGTTTCGTTTTTCAGGATGCACATTTGATTATTTGTTTATTTATTTATTTAATTATTTTTCTATTTATCTATTTATTTATTTACTTATTTCTTTATGTAATTATTATTTTATTTATCTTTTTAGGTATTTCGGTTTTTTATAATGTACCAACAAATAGGAAAGGCACATTTTCCTATCAAGAAGAAATAGAAGGATGAGTTCATTAAAAACAAAGAAAAAAAATGGTTCATCCTACAATATAAGAGAGCACTCTGTTTCTCTTACAGGACGCCAACTTAAAAAAATAAATAAATAAAAAATATAAAAAATAATAAAACATGTACGGAAAACGATCCCTAAGTATGAGCTAGGGAAGAAGAGAAGAGACTACCCTTGGCAGGCAACCTATCTAGGAGAAGGACACTCCGAAATCAAGGACCCTTTAGCCTTGGTAGGGAACCTTTCTAAGAAAAGGTTTACTCCCCAACCTGGGAACCTTAGGAAACCTTTCCAAAAGAAGGTTTCTCCCCAACCTGGGAACCTTTAGCCTTGGTAGGAAAAACCTTTTCCAAAAGAAGGTTACTCCCCAACCTGGGAACCTTTAGCCTTGTGGTTAGGGAACCTTTCTAAGAGGTTTTACCCCAACCCCCACCTGGGACCTTTAGCCTTGGTAGGGAACCTTTCTAAGAGGTTTACTCCCCGCCAGCCTGGGGAAACTTTGGAGCCTTGGTAGTGGGAACCTTTCTAAGAAGTTTACTCCCCAACCTGGGAACCTTTAGCCTTGGTAGGGAACCTTTCTAAGAAGTTTACTCCCCAACCTGGGAACCTTTAGCCTTGGTAGGGAACCTTTCTAAGAGAAAGGTTTACTCCCCCAACCTGGGAACCTTTAGCCTTGGGTAGGGAACCTTTCTAAGAGAGAGTCATTCCCCCACCTGGGAACTGTAGCCTTGGTAGGGAACCTTTCTAAGAGAAGGTTACTCCCCAAACCTGGAAACTTTAGCCTTGGTAGGGAACCTTTCTAAGAGAAGGTTACTCCCCAACCTGGGAACCTTTAGCCTTGGTAGGGAACCTTTCTAAGAGAAGGTTTACTCCCCAACCTGGGAACCTTTAGCCTTGGTAGGGAACCTTTCTAAGAGAAGGTTAACTCCCAACCTTGGGAACCTTTTTAGCCTGGTAGGGAACCTTTTCTAAGAGAAGGTTTACTCCCCAACCTGGGAACCTTTAGCCTTGGTAGGGAACCTTTCTAAGAGAAGGTTACTCCCCAACCTGGGAACCTTTAGCCTTGGTAGGGAAAACCTTTCTAAGAGGAAGGTTTACTCCCCAACTGGGAACCTTTAGCCTTGGTAGGGAACTTTTTAAGAGAAGGTTACTCCCCAACCTGGGAACCTTTAGCCTTGGTAGGGAACTTTTCTAAGAAAAGGTTTTACTCCCCAAGCCTGGGAACCTGTAGCCTTGGTAGGGAACCTTTCTAAGAGAGAGTCATCCCCAACCTGGGAACCTTTAGCCTTGGTAGGGAACCTTTCTAAGAGAAGGTTACTCCCCAACCTGGGAACCTTTAGCCTTGGTAGGGAACCTTTCTAAGAGAAGGTTTACTCCCCAACCTGGGAACCTTTAGCCTTGGTAGGGAACCTTTCTAAAAGAAGGTACTCCCCCAAACCTGGAACCTTTAAGCCTTGGTAGGGAACTTTTTCTAAGAAAAGGTTTACTCCCCAACCTGGGAACCTTTAGCCTTGGTAGGGAAACCTTTCTAAGAGAAGGTTACTCCCCAAACCTGGGACCTTTAGCCTTGGTAGGGAATTTTCTTTTCTAAGAGAAGGTTACTCCCCAACCTGGGAACCTTTAGCCTTGGTAGGGAACCTTTCTAAGAAGGTTACTCCCCAACCTGGGAACCTTTAGCCTTGGTAGGGAACCTTTCTAAGAGAGAGTCATTCCCCAACCTGGGGAACTTTAGCCTTTGGTAGGGAAACTTTCTAAGAGAAGGTTTACTCCCCAAACCTGGGTACCTTTAGCCTTGGTAGGGAACCTTTCTAAGAGAAGGTTACTCCCCCAACCTGGGAACCTTTAGCTTTTGGTAGGGAACCTTTCTAAGAGAAGGTTACTCCCCAAACCTGGGAACCTTAGCCTTGGTAGGGAAACCTTTCTAAAAGAAGGTTTGTTACTCCCAACCTGGGAACCTTTTAGCCTGGTAGGGAACCTTTATTAAGAAAAGGTTTACTCCCCAACCTGGGAACCCTTAGCCTTGGTAGGGAACCTTTCTAAGAGAAGGTTACTCCCCAACCTGGGAACCTTTAGCCTTGGTAGGGAAACCTTCTACGAGAAGGTTTTACTCCCCAACCTGGGAAACCTTTAGCCTTGGTAGGAACCTTTCTAAGAAGTTTTACTCCCAACCTGGGAACCTTTAGCCTTGGTAGGGAACCTTTCTAAGAGAAGGTTTACTCCCCAACCTGGGAACCTTTAGCCTTGGTAGGGAACCTTTCTAAGAAGGTTACTCCCCAACCTGGGAACCTTTAGCCTTGGTAGGGAACCTTCTAGAGAAGGTTACTCCCCAACCTGGGAACCTTTAGGCCTTGTAGGGAACCTTTCTAAGAGAAGGTTTACTCCCCAACCTGGGAACCTTTAGCCTTGGTAGGGAACCTTTCTAAGAGAAGGTTACTCCCCAACCTGGGAACCTTTAGCCTTGGTAGGGAACCTTTCTAAGAGAAGGTTTACTCCCCAAAGACCTGGGAAACCTTTAGCCTTGGGTAGGGAACTTTCTAAGAGAAGGTTACTCCCCAACCTGGGAAACCCCTTTAGTTAGCCTTGGTAGGGAACCTTTCTAAGAGAAGGTTACTCCCCAACCTGGGAACCTTTAGCCTTGGTAGGGAACCTTTCTAAGAGAAGGTTACTCCCCAACCTGGGAACCTTTAGCCTTGGTAGGGAACCTTTCTAAGAAGGTTACTCCCCAACCTGGGAACCTTTAGCCTTGGTAGGGAACTTTCTAGAGAAGGGTTAACTCCCCAACCTGGGAACCTTTAGCCTTGATAGGGAAACCTTTATAAGAGAAGGTTTACTCCCCAACCTGGGAACCTTTAGCCTTGGTAGGGAACCTTTCTAAGAGAAGGTTTACTCCCCAACCTGGGAACCTTTAGCCTTGGTAGGGAACCTTTCTAAGAGAAGGTTTACTCCCCAACCTGGGAACCTTTAGCCTTGGTAGGAACCTTTCTAAGAGAGTCATTCCCCAACCGGGAACCTGTAGCCTTGGTAGGGAACCTTTCTAAGAGAAGGTTTACTCCCCAACCTGGGAACCTTTAGCCTTGGTAGGGAACCTTTCTAAGAGAAGGTTTACTCCCCAACCTGGGAACCTGTAGCCTTGGTAGGGAACCTTTCTAAGAGAAGGTTTACTCCCCAACCTGGGAACCTTTAGCCTTGGTAGGGAACCATTTTCTAAAGAGAAAGGTTTACTACCCCAACCTGGAACCTTTAGCCTTGGGTAGGGAACCTTTCTAAGAAAAAGGTTTACTCCCAACTGGGAACTTTAGCCTTGGTAGGGAACCTTTTCTAAGAGGAAGGTTTACTCCCCAACCGGGAACCTTTAGCCTTGGTAGGGAACCTTTCTAAGAAGTTTACTCCCCAACCTGGGAACCTTTAGCCTTGGTAGGGAACCTTTCTAAGAGAAGGTTACTCCCCAACCTGGGAACCTTTAGCCTTGGTAGGGAACCTTTCTAAGAGAAGGTTTACTCCCCAACCTGGGAACCTTTAGCCTTGGTAGGGAACCTTTCTAAGAAAGGTTTACTCCCCAACCTGGGAACCTTTAGCCTTGGTAGGGAACCTTTCTAAGAAGTTTACTCCCCAACCTGGGAACCTTTAGCCTTGGTAGGGAACCTTTCCTAAGAAAAGGTTTTACTTCTCCCCAACCTGGGAAACCTTTTGCCTTGGTAGGGAACTTTCTAAGAGAAGGTTTACTCCCCAGCCTGGGAACCTTTAGCCTTGGTAGGGAACCTTTTCTAAGAAGTTTACTCCCCAACCTGGGAACCTTTAGCCTTGGTAGGGAACTTTTCTAAGAGAAGGTTACTCCCCAACCTGGGAACCTTTAGCCTTGGTAGGGAACCTTTTCTAAGAGGAAGGTTACTGCCCCAAACCTGGGAACCTTTAGCCTTGGTTTAGGGAACCTTTCTAAGAGAAGGTTACTCCCCAAAACCTGGGAACCTTTAGCCTAGGTTACTCCCCAACCTGGGAACCTTTAGCCTTGGTAGGGAACCTTTCTAAGAGAAGGTTTACTCCCCAACCTGGGAACCTTTAGCCTTGGTAGGGAACCTTTCTAAGAGAAGGTTTACTCCCCAACCTGGGAACCTTTAGCCTTGGTAGGGAACCTTTCTAAGAAGAAGGTTTACTCCCCCAACCTGGGAACCCTTTAGGCCTGGTAGGGAACCTTTCTAAGAAAAGTTTACTCCCCAACCTGGGAACCTTAGCCTTTGGTAGGGAACTTTTCTAAGAGAAGGTTTACTCCCCAACCTGGGAACCTTTAGCCTTGGTAGGGAACCTTTCTAAGAAGGTTACTCCCCAACCTGGGAACCTTTAGCCTTGGTAGGGAACCTTTCTAAGAGAAGGTTTACTCCCCAACCTGGGAACCTTTAGCCTTGGTAGGGAACCTTTCTAAGAGAAGGTTTACTCCCCAACCTGGGAACTTTAGCCTTGGTAGGGAACCTTTCTAAGAGAGAGTCATTCCCCAACCTGGGAACCTGTAGCCTTGGTAGGGAACCTTTCTAAGAGAAGGTTTACTCCCCAACCTGGGAACCTTTAGCCTTGGTAGGGAACCTTTCTAAGAGAAGGTTTACTCCCCACCTGGGAACCTGTAGCCTTGGTAGGAAAACCTTCTAAGAGAAGGTTTACTCCCCCAACCTGGTTAAACCTTCAGCCTTGGTAGGGAACCTTTCTAAGAAGGTTTTACTCCCCAACCTGGGAACCTTTAGCCTTGGTAGGGAACCTTTCTAAGAGAAGGTTACTCCCCAACCTGGGAACCTTTAGCCTTGGTAGGGAACCTTTCTAAGAGAAGGTTACTCCCCAACCTGGGAACCTGTAACCTTGGAAGGGAAATTTTTCTAAGAGAGGTACTCCCCAAACAATGGGAACTTTAGCCTTGTAGGGGAACCTTTCTAAGAGAAGGTTTACTCCCCAACCTGGGAACCTTTAGCCTTGGTAGGGAACCTTTCTAAGAGAAGGTTTACTCCCAACCTGGGAAACCTGTAGCCTGGTAGGGAACCCTTTCTAAGAGAAGGTTTACTCCCCCAACCTGGGAACCTTTAGCCTTGGTAGGGAACCTTTCTAAGAGAAGGTTACTCCCCAACCTGGGAACCTTTAGCCTTGGTAGGGAACCTTTCTAAGAGAAGGTTACTCCCCAACCTGGGAACCTTTAGCCTTGGTAGGGAACCTTTCTAAGAGAAGGTTACTCCCCAACCTGGGAACCTGTAACCTTGGTAGGGAAATTTTTCTAAGAGAAGGTTACTCCCCAACCTGGGGAAACTTTAGCCTTGGTAGGGGAACCTTTCTAAGAGAAGGTTTACTCCCCAACCTGGGGAACCTTTACCTGGTAGGGAACCGTTTCTTTTAAGAGAAGGTTTACTCCCCAACCTGGGAACCTGTAGCCTTGGTAGGGAACCTTTCTAAGAGAAGGTTACTCCCCAACCTGGGAAACCTTCAGCCTTGGTAAGGAACCTTTCCTAAGAGAAGGGTTTACTCCCCAAAACTGGGAACCTTTTAGCCTTGGTAGGGAACCTTTCTAAGAGAAGGTTACTCCCCAACCTGGGAACCTTTAGCCTTGGTAGGGAACCTTTCTAAGAGAAGGTTACTCCCCAACCTGGGAACCTTTAACCTTGGTAGGGAAATTTTCTAAGAGAAGGGTTTACTCCCCAAACCTTGGGAAAGGAACTTTAGCCTTGGTAGGAAACCTTTCTAAGAGAAGGAAAAAAAAGACTCCCCAACCTGGGAACCTTTAGCCTTGGTAGGGAACCCTTCTGAGAGGTTACTCTGCCTATAAACCTCGTTCTCCAACCTTGGACAGTGCCGTAATCTTTTTACCATGGCCTTCCACGATCTAGGGTTCGAGTTCCCCCCCCTTTTTTTTGGGGGGGGGGGGGGGGGTCCACTTTCCTGTTTGTTTCTTTTGGAAAAAGTGTATAGGACAGGCTAATAAGAAAGGAAAAGTTGCTTGGTGGATTATCAGAAAAGTGCCTCCTTGGCCAAATCTTCTCCTTTTGTGGGGTTGGTCCATATGAATAGAGTTCATTTCCTGAACAATACAGTAATAATAATGAATAGAAAATATTTGACTCCATTTCATAAGACAGGAAAGATGAGAAGGGTCGCATGAATCACGAGAGAAATGATATTCCAGCTATTGGCTGTTGCAAAGACAACATGAGATTCAAATATCACTTATGAAGATCATGAATTACCTAACCGCATTTCACCTAGATGCATAATTCAGATATATAATAGTTACCATCATATAATATTATGAACAGAATTTCAGGATTTCTGTGATAATTATGGTGCAAGAAATCTGCTCAATTGCCAAATGAAATGTTAAGGAGGTTTACCGAATTAATGAGCTTCTTCCACCACGGAAATGGCATCATCTCTAAATAAAAATATGCACTGCTTGCAACATTGCTTTTTTTGCAATCAGATTGCAACATTGTCAATCAGATACCTACAACACCGCATTATACCCAAAGACTAATTATTATACATATATATATATATATATATATATATATATATATATATATAATATAGTATTATAAAGTATTAGCCAGTGGTCTCTCTCTAATTACACGACAGGCCTGCTCATTCTCAAGTTGGTGCAATGTATGGTGTTATTTTTTTTTTTTTTCATAGGTATATTATATATTATTTTGCGACAGTTTTTTTCCTCGGCATTCTCCCTCGTTATCGTTCTCCTTTATATTTCTTTGGCGTTTTATTATCTGTTTTTACAGATATATATATATATATATATATATATATATATTGTGTTGGTGTGTGTGTGGTTGGTGTGTATGTTATGTAATGTATGTATTGTATGTGTATGTATGAAGAAAGAGAAAGAGAGAGAGAGATAAGAGAGAGGATAGAGAGAGAGGAAGAGATGTGTGTGTGTGTGTGTGTGTGTGTGTGTGTGTAAATGTACAAAAGTATGAGCGTTAAAGATATTTATAAATAAAATGCATATTCATCGTAAGTCGACGCTCACCAAATATCGCAAGGTCACGGTGGAAATATTTTATGCTCTGCCTTAACTTGACATTTAAAACAGAGAGGACAAATATATTAAAAAGCCGACGCAT
>NC_087206.1:11288727-11298727 GCF_015104395.2 Macrobrachium nipponense
CACTGTATCTAAACCATAGGCCCAGGTTCGAGTCCTGGCTGGCCGGAGCTGGTGCAATTACCGATTATAATTCAGGAACTTTAGTGGTTAAGATATGCGGATATTAAAGCCACATGAATATATGTGTGTATGTATGTGTGTGTATATATATATATATATATATAATATATATATATATATATATATATAAACAAGCATACACACACATATGTGTGTGTGTGTGTGTATACTCACACATACGTGTAAACATTACTGCTTCAGAAAGTAAGTGTTTGTATTTTTTTAAATTCCAGTC
Source organism: Macrobrachium nipponense (assembly GCF_015104395.2). Taxonomy (NCBI): domain Eukaryota; kingdom Metazoa; phylum Arthropoda; class Malacostraca; order Decapoda; family Palaemonidae; genus Macrobrachium; species Macrobrachium nipponense. The sequence goes on from NC_087206.1 coordinate 11,289,023, forward strand.
ACTTCTTATTAGTTTCGTACATCAATCATTATATAAATGTCATATAAATGCCAACAGAAATACAACCTGTTCTTTTACGTTCATCAACCTTCTCGTACGGACACTACCTCACAGACTCATATGTACACACAGACACGTTCGTCCTAGAAGAAAATAATTTAATCTTATTTTTCACTTATATATTTCTTCCCCTTCGCGCAATTCGTATCTCCGTTTCAACCTTCGCTAAGCGCATTGAAGACCTCAGGGAAACTGTAGTGCTTCCTTTCCGACTTTTAATTATGTAGCCAGAGGGCGGCGCCTTTTCCGAGAACTGTCCAGCGCCGTTCGGGACAATTAGAGAGATGAAGAAAAGGATCTGGAGAGCTTATACAAACGACGCCCCGGACTGGAAAACGTCATTTTAACTACGGCCGAAGTCGGCTAATGTCAGTGTCGGTGACGGCAACGTATAAGCGTCGTCGTATGTCAATTATTATTATAACCACGAAAACGTTACATAGGACGTAAACCTCATTCCACTCCACGTGGAGAGATCCATTAAATCTTTCATATTTTTTTCATCTTTTGATGAATACCTAATCATGACTAATGACGCTTTTATATTTAGAAGTACCATCAAGCATTTAAGCCTGAAGATTTTGTGCCTGGCTTCTTTATGGCAATTTTCTTTTATTAGATTTCACATGAGCTCCTCAGAGGCAACTTAAGGACACTAGGAAAGGTGGGAAGTAAATCTGTTTTCTCGTTTAACTCGAGAAGTCGACTTCGCTAGCATTTTATGATTTGAGCTCAGTGTAGCTATATATATAAGGAGCGTCATCGGCGTTTATTGAAATGGAAATGAAAAATGGTCGTTTTGTCAATGAGATTATGATTCTTAAAAAGAAAATTATAAACGAATCCGTTTATTACATACCTCTAGTGATATTACCTTCAGGTTAAGCTTTCGTATTAAAATTGAGTCTTAGCCTGTCATTTTAAAAATTCTGAGTACAGACGCTAGCACGTATTTAAGAAAACAATTTTATTTGTTAAAAAGCATATTTGTGAGTATAAACAAGTTAAAAGACTGTGTAGCAAATATGACTATTATTTTGCTGTCTGGTATTTTTAATAACAGAAAATTAGTAAGGCTAAGTAAGGACGACTGAAAGGTTATAATCGTCTTGGCTCGCATGTGCAAGGTTCGTGGTTCGATTCCTAAATGGGTAACTGCGTCTAGCAACGTCATTTCTATATGTTTAATTTTATACACACACATTATATATATAATATATATATTATATATATATATATATATATGTATATATATATTTGTATATATATATAAATATATATATATAGTATAAATAAATATAACCATGGTGGCATGAGAAGAAATAAGCTTCTGGTTTTCATAAAGCCTCTTGGAGTGAGGCTGCGAGATCCATGCCCAGTTAAACCATAGATACGACCTCCCATAATGCTCATCATTTAGGTCATCATATAACTATCCATTTCCTTTATATTTATAAACGTTTAAACTTTCATAGACAGGTTCTTTTCAGTTGTAGTGATTATCCCTTGCCTGATGTGTATCAGTGACGTATTGTAATACGTACTTATTGAATACAATTTTTAATCGCATTTTTCTTTAGTGAACATTAGACAAGTGGTCAAATAAATCCAGGTATGTTAAGTCTATTGTTATCATCATTATTTACATAAGCTGTCAAAACTGTCATTTATGAATTCCTTGTAATAAATCAACCATTCAAAATGAGAAAATATCTCGGAGTTATTTATCTTAGGTGTTGAAACGCACCGTAAGAATTCCTTTACAGTGGAGGAACTCCGAGATTCATCCAGTGGATATATCCCCAATAATCTCTGGGTCTGTGACGATTAATACCATGAAATTAGTTTTCAATCCCACACCAGTCTGTAAAGAATGGAGAGAGAGAGGGAGAGGGAGAGAAAGAGAGAGAGATAGAGAGAGAAGGGACCGCCATCATCGTGGGAAGAAATTTGAATCATATTTTCACTCTCCATCATATGCAGACGTCCTCTCTCTCTCTCTTCTCTCTCTCTCTCTCTCTCTCTCTCTCTCTCGAGCACTTCGGAATTATGGATTTTGGGAAGGAAAATTATCGGAGGTGCATAAAATATGTCCGGCTCCTAAAATCGGATCCTTTCTAATAGATAACTTCTGGGGGTCGTACTTTCAAGATGAAAGTTTAATGTTGTGTTGATCCCGCCCCTGTAAGGTGTTGTATTTTATTCAGCACTATACGTCGCTTTTGCTTACGTGCTTACTTCGGGGATATTATGCGTGAGTCGATCGTTAATCAAATGTGTATCTATGTATATATATCTAGATATATAATGTTTATCTATTTATTTATTATATATACATATATTTATTATACATATGATGTGTGTATATTATATATATTTCTTTATATATATATATGAAATGATTAATGAATGAATGGACACTGCTTCCTCAAATATTCATCTTTCCCCCCTATCTATAAATATGCAAACGAAATATTAAGATCCTATCGTTTATTTAGTGAGAGTGACATTGGACACTATATCATCATCAGTGAAATATGCAACCTCCATATATATATATATATATATATATATATATATATATATATATATATATATATATATATATAAATTTAAGAAAAAAATATATAACTTGACCTAAGAAAAAAGACCGAACAGCACAAGGGAGAAATAAAGAGGAGAATGAATACACTGAAGAATGAAGAATTTGCTTTTTCTTTTTTTTAATGGAGAGGGGGGGAGGGGGCAAATGGGCATCTGCCTCGGTCCTTAAACCGAGGTATTGAACAGGATTTGGGAAATCAGAGCTTTTGGAAGGGAAAGGATATTCTTTCATAGGAAATGCCACAATGCATATATTATTCGAGCTGCGTTGCTGGGGAAGAAGGATACATTTCGTAGAAACTCGTCCCCTTTTAGAATATTTCCATTTTTTCTTTTTTCTCTCTTTTTTTAGTGGGATGGGGTAGGGAGAGAGCAATCCTTAAAATCGCGTATTATTCAAAGAGGGATTTTTGGAATCCTTTTTCATGTTTAATTAAGGACTGAGAATAATATTGAAAATGTTATATTACTCCAAGAGGGATTCGTTCACTCAATTTTCGTGTTGGTTAAAAGCCTGAAAATGATATTAAAAATGTAATTTGATAAAATATTGTACATTGGATGAAGGGACTCATATGACACCTGCTGTTGCGTATAGCCTTGATAAAAGAACACAGTAAATACAATTCATGCAACATATTACAAATGTGACGCTCTCCTAACACTGATGTGAAGGAGTCAGGAAATTAGTGAATGAAGGAAGCAGATGAAGTTGATGATAATGTAGTTGGAGAAGGCCCGATGTCAATGAATAGATATGAAGATGAAAAAAAGGCTGTATTTGAAATAGATGGTGAAGGAGCAAGTCTGAAAGACAGAAGAGAAAAGCATTTTTAAAACAAACATCAAGAACCAATTTTGCCGACGAAGTATTTTTCAGCTATTGCTTAAATATGAAAAATATGAGGTGTAAGACTGTGGCACATATAATGATGATTTAAGAAGAGATCAAACACTTGTATAGGAGGCATCTTGTCAAAAATGTTGGAGCAAAGAGAGTTGCATCAGCAAGGGGAAGAATTTGCAATGAAAAGTGGAAGAGGATTTGGGATATTTAAAAATAATATATATATATATATATATATATATATATATATATATGTATGTATATATATATATGTATGTATATATATATATGTATAATTATATACATATATTAACATAATATATATATATATATATATATACTATATATATATATATATATATATATATACATATATATATATATATATATATATATATATATATATATAATAGAAATATATATATCTATATATATGGATATATATATATTATATATAATCATATACTATATATATGAATAATAAAAATATACTGACTAATGGAAGAGTTAGTAATTGCTTTAAAACATTGTCAAATAACTGTGATAGATTGGATTATAATTTAATCTAGAGTAATCTGGGACACGTGACTGGTTAAAGAAATAAACATAACATTCAAATACAATAGTAATAGCGCAAAGTAAGATAACTTAAAATAAAAGCCAAATCACGTCTGTATTCAGAAAGTGGACGCCTGGTGGGTGCATCTCTGACTCAATACTGGAAAACAATTCCCTGAATAAATGCCCCAATGCACAGAGACTTACGTTGCTCCAAGACAAGAAAAAAATTCCCATCCCCCCAAAAAAAAATTTTTTTTTTTTAAAAGGAATGCGAGTGAAAATTGGCAGAGATAGAATGAAATAAAGAGGAGAAGAAGAAGAGGAGCCGTGTTGTAAATGGCAGCATCGAGAGCTCTGGTTCAAGAATCTTAAATTTCTTTTTGTACTTTTGCATTCAACTCATCAGATGGTTGGCTGCACGACAAAGAAAGTTCCCAGGACGAAAGGGGGAAAAAAAACTATCCTGCCTTGCCTCTTCTCCTCTGCTTTCGCTTCGTGGGATTTAAGATAACAGCAGAGGATAACGAATTCTAGCTGGTTGTGTGCATTTTCAAACATACACACACACACACACACATGCATTCATTTTTTGTGCCTATATCTGTCTAAAGGATTCATATGCTGCATACGTTGATTATCACGTACTTGAATGACTTTGCCTAATTATATAGTCTTTCTCTATGCATACATACATACGTACGCATATGTAAATGTGTGTTCGCGTATACATATACCGCATGCACATACATTTTAGCTAGATTTATGATTATAAATATATCCCTTTACTAACGGTTATTTATTTTAGCACTCAACAAACAACTTGCACATGCAGTATAGGTATATTGGCACAACATCTCCAATAATTCAATTATATTGTTTACCTGTTTTATAAGTATGCCCCTAGTTGGTCAGTAAGCTAATCAAGCTTAAAACAACTCCACTTGTACTAAAATATGAAACAGTAATCACATCCAGACCTGTACATCAGATATGAATAAGAAAAAAATATTGAACAATAAAGTAAAACATTTTCATAGAGAACTCCAACCATAAAAAATAGATATAATCATAAACAAACAAATTAATTGAGATATAAAGATACTTTTTTCATACATGGCTTCAAAGCATAGAAATAACAAATAAATATAATTATAAATTGAACAAATTGGAAAATAAAGTCGCCATTTTCACACAGAATCAAACTGTAAAAACCACAAATAAATATAGTAATAAATTAAGCAAATAAAGACGCCATTTTTCAGGCAGAACTAGAACCATAAGAAGAAGATGAACAAATATTCTTATAAATCAAACAGATTAACTGAGAAATAAGGACACGTCATTTTCAAACAGGAAAACCCAGTCGTTTATAAAAACCGTAAATAAATTTTAAGTTTCGAATTTTTTAAAAATTAATTTAGAAATGTTGACACCATTTACGCACAGAACTAAAAAAAATAACTTAGAAATGTAGACACCATTTTCGCACATAACTAAAAAAAATTAATTTAGAAATGTAGACACCCTTTTCCCACAGAACCCAGTCCGTAAAAACCCATAAATAAATAACGAAGAGGAGAGGGAAAACGTTCCAAGCATTCAGTCTTTGGTTGAGGCGGGCCAGATAATTGTTGCATTGGTCGTTTCTTCCCCCGGACTCGAAATGTGTCGGAACATGCACGCAACTGGAGCGATTTCTACTCATTTATTTCTCTGGAACGTAGCCAAATGGTGGTGGTGGTGGGGGAGGAGGAGGTGGTGGTGGTTATGCTGGTGGGTGGAGGATGGGGGAAGGAAGGGAGGGGGAGGAGGAGGAGGACTTTTTGGTTTGGAATATATCGGAACGGCCAGCCGACCACCACCATTGCATGTTGCCGCTGGTGCTTGGAGGATCTCTGAGTTTGAAAGGTTCCTGCAGGTTGCAGGATTTCTGGCGGGTCTAATAGGGTATTAGCAATGGTAATCTCTCTCTCTCTCTCTCTCTCTCTCTCTCTCTCTCTCTCTCTCTCTCTCGCGCTCTGTTTTCGAGCTGCGCACTAGCCAATTATTTTTCCTTGTGGTTATGTTTGATCTCTTCAGGTCAGAAAATGAGCTGCAAATTATTCTCCTTTGGTTCGGGTTCAAGAATTCCTCCCGATAATTCATAGAACTCTCTCTCTCTCTCTCTCTCTCTCTCTCTCTCTCTCTCTCTCTCATTTTCCCTTCCAATTTTCAAGGCAATTATCAAGTGTCTGATCAGTTACTGGTCGAAATTTAAATGGACTTTAATAAGAAATTTAAATCCCCAATAAATAAGGATTCAGTAGCATTTGTGAAACTGTCTCAAATCGTATTAATATTCAAATATTTGTTTTTTTTTTAATTAATATGTCCAGTTTGAGCCATTCAAATGTAAGTTTGGAGAGTTTGTGCGTTTTTTTTACTTCAAATTGAATTATATAATATATTATATATATATATATATATATATATATATACATATTATATATCTTCATATATATATATCCCTCCCCTAATAAATATATATAATATATATATATATATATATATAGAGTATATATGGGATAACGATTCCACAATGTACGTAACCTTCCTTCTGTAGTTTTATAATTATTGTGGATTGTATCCCCATTTTCTTAGAGGTGCGACATAGTTCTTAGTTACTGCATATATATATATATATATATATATATATAATATATATATATATATATATATATATATATATATATATATAAGCCAGGTACTATGTCGTACCTCAAGTAAATGGGGATACAATCCACAATGAAGTAAAATCTTCTTGTAGTTTAAAATAATTATTCTTTTACAGGATTAAAGCTTTCGACCATCAACAGTTGATGGTCGAAAGCTTTAATCCTGTAAGAATAATTATTTTAAACTACAAGAAGATTTTACTTCATTGTGGATTGTATCACCCCTATGTATATATATATATATATATGTGTTGTGGTGTGTGTGTAAGGAATTTAAACACCCCTCGTGTGGGTAATTAAAGTAACTCTGTTTGAAGAATTCAACCACACGTGATTTTGAACTCCATACTCTTACACGTAAGGAATTAAAACGCCCACAGGACGTCGTCAGTCGGCGCATGCGCGAACGACGGAGCACACACCCTTCCGAAACTTTCGAGGAGAAGGAAGAAAAGAAGTTGGTCCGTCCCGGCCGAAATTTCTGCTGCCGAATCATTTTCGAGGGAAAATCCGAGACGTGAAATATATTCTCTCTAGGTGCCTTAATCATTTTGGGGAAATCAGCGAAGGAAATTCCTCCCCTCCCTTATTTTTCAAGTTTGAAATATTTCTCATCTTTTCCTCATTTCTGTGACAAGCAAGAATTTCAATTTTCCATTTGCCAGTGTCGGCCTCCTCCTCCTCCTCCTCCTCCTCCTCCCCATCCTCCTCCTCCATCTCCTCCTCCTCCTCCTCCTCCCCGCCCGAAATTTATGGCCCGATCTTATGAGGTCTATTGAGTCGGACTTCACCTGGCGGAAAAATGAGGACATGGGACTTTATTACTGCTCCTTCCCCCTACCCCCTCCTGCCCCCCTACCACAATCAATACCCCTCCAGCCCCCCCAGACCCTCACCCCCATTTCTTGATGCATAATCCAGTATCCCAAGTGGGATGGCTTAAAAGGAGTCTACTTGATTCTTAGCTCATCTCCGATTTTGCCATTCATAGTCTTTGCTGTGTCGTCATTTAAACGCATTTTGATACGAAAATCTCTCTCTCTCTCTCTCTCTCTCTCTCTCTCTCTCTCTCTCTCTCTCTAAATTTATTTCATCTCCAATTAGTTCCAGCACTCGATCTTAGATGCAATTATCATTAAATGTAACTCAAACTGCGTCGTCTTTAATGACAAAGTAAACTGCTCCAAATGAACCGTCTAAAAATAAGGTTCGTTTTACAATTTGTCAACAAGACAAATTCGAACGAATGTTAAGTAAACTACGGGTCACTTTTCGCTTAATCGGGTAGTAAGCCCACAAACTACTTTGTTGTTGCTGTTGTGGTTGTTCTTGCTGTTGTTGTTCTTGTTGGGGGTTAGGACAGGTCTATGGAAAAGCCTAAAAATGTCTGAAAAGGTGTTTCGCTTTGATTTAAAGATACAGGAATTGTAGGACAAGATATTTATGGTTTGTTTATTAGGAAAAAATGTAAAAAAATAATAATGTGCATGTTAAACAGTACAGAACAATTATTTATAATAAAATATAGCCTATTTATTTTAATTTTCGTTTGGTGAAACAATCCTCTACTTGACAGTAGCTTTTAGCACGCACCCCGAGTAAGCTGGAGGTTGGACACTCCTTGTTACTAGATACTTATGTAATAGCAATAACCACATTATCCTCTCATCTCCTCGAATGCTTCACACTTTTGAGACATGCTTGTTACTATAAAACCTGAGGTCCAAATGCAAGAATATAAAGAAATCCCGAATTTCGTACCAGGATTCGAACCTGCATCCGTAGCATCAGAACGGGGCCACGTTACAGACCCGGCCACGGGAGGAATAAAAGCCTATAGAGTGATCCTTATGAATTTACGATTGGCCATTTGGATTTGGGATAATTAGGCAATACAAATTATTCAATGTTGATGTGTAAGAAAATTAGGTTTTTATGAGACAGTATTTTATGAAAGTTATTCTTATCATCTTACCAAATTCTAGTCTGTTGCTTTTCAGAATATTCCCTCATTTTAATCGATCGTGTCAAAGATATTCCTCCCTCAATAACCTTGAGGTAAGTGACTTCGTATCCTGTGAGGAGAGATGCCTCTCTCAGCTTTATTATGCAGTTTATAATTTATTTAGATTTCAAGCTGCGCCCATCGGCTAAAGGTGAACCCTAGAAATCGAATTACTGAATGTAAGTGTAGCTATGTGTATAAATACGTACATATATGCTATATATATAATTATATATATACATATATATAAAAGTATATATAGTTATATATATTATATTTAAATATATTTAGATATGCATATATTTGTTTATGTTTATTTATAATCTATATATATATATATATATATATATATATATATATAATATATATATATATATAAAGGAATAACGCATTTTGCACGGAATTTCGTAATACGCTCTGCGTCAGTCATTTATTTATTCACTTTTTTTTCGTAGGAAGAGAAAATAAATACGTGAAATATACTGAGAGCAAAGATACGTATAGCTAATGATATATATATATATATATTATTATATATATATATAAATATTAATATATATTTATAGATATATATATAATATAAATATATATATGTGTGTATGTGTGTGTGTACACATTAATACCATATATATATATATATATATATATATATATCTATATATATATATATATATTATATTATATATATCATTAGCTATACGTATCTTTGCTCTCAGTATATTTCACGTATTTATTTTCTCTTCCTACGAAAAAAAAGTGAATAAATAAATGACTGACGCAGAGCGTATTACGAAATTCCGTGCAAAATACGTTATTCCTTTTTCGTCAGGTGTGCATATTTACGAGCGGCGGCGTCGTTCAAAAGAGCTTTCATTAAATTAAAACGACAATAACTAAAATAATGCGTTAATTGG
>NC_087206.1:11303727-11306227 GCF_015104395.2 Macrobrachium nipponense
ACGTAATTTCTCGTGTAATTTGCTCTAAACTTTGTCATTTCTATGTTAATTAACCTGCCTTGTTAATTTCGTTTTTCTTTTTTTTTCCGCGCTGCAGTAATGAGTATCTTCATTTACTCAAGAACCAGGACTCTGATTAATAATTTGATTTATCTTTTAAGCAAAATCGTCCCATTGATCTGTCAGAGAAGAAGTGGTCATTTCTCGATTAAGGATTTAACTGTGAATTGCGGAATTTCGAGTTGCTCAGTTTGGAATTCAAGGTGTTTTTCATGACAAGGTCATAAACAAATTGTAAATAACTTTGTCTGATGCATTAACTAAGGGAGTAGATTTTCGGAAAATGTTTAGATTTATGTTTTTTTCTAGTTTTTGCCAAATAAATTGTCAGCTTTTGTAAAAGAAATTTAGCCTTCACAAAAAAATATTGAATTGAACTTAGTGCCACAAATACCGAATGCATTATTCAGATAATAGATTTTGAGAAATGCTAAAAATTTTCTGTTAGCATTTACAAGACAAAAAAAAATTAGTTTAAAAAAAATCAAATGACGTTTCCATTTCACCAATACCGAATGCATTAGTTAGGGAGTAGATTTTGAATAATTTTCTGTCAGCTTTTATGAAAGAAAATATTTTTAAAAATTGAGTTTAATGTCACGAACACCGAAAATTTCGGAGCTATATTTGCTAAATTTGAGAGTTAAAGTTCTGGGAGTCAAGTCTATATCCTCAAGACCTATTATACTCTCCAAGAAATAGCTGTTATATCCACGGAACAGAAAGACTGACATTTCAGAGAGAACAGCTAAACTTCACTTCTACATGAACGCTGTAGGAGGTGAGTGACATTTCCCGAAAAGTCAGCTGGAAAAAAAAAATATTATTCTGACGAAGAATGTGTGAGTTCTGTCTTGCGTGGGGTAATATTAACGACAGTTGAAAAAACTTCGCGGTCAAGAAAAAAAGTCTTTTTAAGGGGGTTAGCTCATGTCTGGATACAGATTGTTTTAGCTATCAGTGATTCTGTAGTCGTCTATTCTCCCTATCTTGAGGAAGAATGCATATCATATCATCTCTCTCTCTCTCTCTCTCTCTCTCTCTCTCTCTCTCTCTCTCTCTCTCTCTCTCTCTCTCATCTCTCTCTCTCTCTATATATATATATATTATATATATATATATATATATATATATATGTGTGTGTGTGTGGTGTGTGTGTGTGTGTTGTGTGTGTGAATGTGCTTTGCAATTATGATAATTTCATCAGGCATCTATGGCATAACGTTTAACATTTTTGCCATTTTTATTGAAAAATAATTACTATGCTCTCTCTCTCGGCTCTCTGGCTCTCACCTCTGCTCTCTCTATCTCTCTCTTGCTATCTCTCTCTCCGCTTTCTCTCGTCCTGGGTGGTTAGTGTGTAGCACAGAACATGGCTTGTCCCTGTTGTTCTCTGCAAAGCCCCTTTTGACTATTTACACAACATCCTCCTCTCTCTCTCTCTCTCTCTCTCTCTCTCTCTCTCTCTCTCTCTCTCTCTCTCTACACTATAACCTGATTCAGTTATTGCGCTTCGGCAAAAACAACTTTCACAGAGTCATTTCGATATTTTCTCCGGGCGTTGGTGTCTCTCTCTCTCTCTCTCTCTCTCTCTCTCTATGGATTTTTTATAGTTTGCTTTTTACCTTTTTGTAGCGCTTCTCAAAAATCTGATAAATGACGTTTATTATTTTTTTTTTTAGTTTGTCATTTGAGGACGAAATGTTGACCCTGATTCATTGAATTTTGACAGAAAATTTTCAAATTTTTTGGCGGGGTTGGGGGGGAGGGTGTGTGTGTAATTTTGATCCTGATTTATTTAGAGGGAAATGAATTATGGTAGATTATTCACGTCTTAAATTTTAACGGGAAAATTTCAAAGCCTCTCTCTCTCTCTCTCTCTCTCTCTCTCTCTCTCTCTCTCTCTCTCTTTTTTTTTTTTTTTTTTTTCTTTTTTACACGCGCGAGTTTGCCATTAGCAATTTTGACGCTGCAGTTACTAGATATTTTGTAAAATTATGAAAAGAAAACGTTAAAAAAAATCTTGTTCACTTTTACAGCTTTTGTTTTGTCTGAAATGGAGATTGACAATACAAATACTTTTTTTTTTTTTTTTTTTTTACTAATATTTGTTTCGTCTGATAGTTTGTTAGTTAGTTTGTGTGTGTGTCTGTGCGTTATATCTTGTAGGGGGGGTTGGGGAGTCTTTGGTCAAATAGATAGACTAGGGAATGAATTATAAAACCTTAGTCTCAGCCTCATAAAACGATTACACTCACAACAATCCGATTAAAACGATACAATTCTTTTGCTTTTTATTTCATATGATTCTTTGATCGTTACTACAAAATATACAGAGGACGTTACAAAATAAACAGAACTTTTTCCTTATTTTTTCAGGCCTCGTGTAACAAAGGAAAGCGATTTCCCTCAGCCTTGCAAATCCTTTCCAGGATATGTA
>NC_087206.1:11311227-11328727 GCF_015104395.2 Macrobrachium nipponense
ATTACTAAGATGATTTTTTAAAACAAGTTCTCTCTTAATTAATTCGCTGATTCTTATTACTAAGTCAACTTTTTAACCAATTTCTCTAATTTTTTTTATCACTTTCTCTCTTTGTTAATTCGCTGATTCTTACTAAGTTAGTTTTTTGTCCACTTTCTCTCATTTTTAATTCACTATTCTTACTAAATTAATTTTTTTTACCACTCTCTCCTTGTTAAGTCACTCATTCTTACTAAATTAATTTTTGTAACCACTCTCTCCTTAAGTCACTCATTCTTACAAAGTCAATTTTTTAGCCAATTTCTCTCATTTTTCATTCGCTTATTCTTACCGAGTTAATTTTAACCGTTTTCTCTCTTTCTTACTACGTACTATATACACTTTCTCTCGTTTTTAATTTCTTCGATACTTAATAAGTTAATCTTTTAGCAATTTTCCTTTTTTGAACGCTGTGATTATCATCACACAGACGTTTTAATGAACAACCGTGAGAAACCATTATCGTCGTCACTGATAGAAAGATATTTATTCTAAAAATAAATTTAAAAAGAAACATTAAACATTTGTCACCACGCATTAGTATTCATGTAATCTATAATTGCCTCTAAGTGCTTTCATTCATCGGAATCAATGTTATGTATAACAGCTGGCTAAAAAAACCCGAATACTAACAATATATATATGACAGTATTTGTGACAATTTCTATTCAGTCAGACATGTAGTTTTTATTTAAATTCCTGTTATTTGTCATTATATAGATATGTTTATGATATGTTTGTATAAGCGTGTATATATATATATATATATATATATATATATATATATATATATTTATATATATATATATATATATATGTATATTTGTATATATATACATGTATATAAATTAGCGAATACCATCACACACACACACACATATATATATATATATATTATATATATATATATATATATATATAGTAATATATATATATATGTGTGTGTGTGTGTGTGTGTGTGTGTGTGTGTGTGTGTGCTTAAAAAATCACAGTAAATGCACGTGACTTCATAAATAAGCGAATTCCACAGGAAAATAATAGTCAGAAATCAAAGGGCTTTCGTCTTTACTCAGACATTGTCAATGAGTTAATGAAAGAACAATTGGAGAGGAAGGTCACAGGTACAACACAAGATCAAGAATACCAGATGGTTAATTATCAAAAGGGTAAAATTAAAAGGGATAATCCAGGATTATCGGATATCACACGGTCACAAGCTTAACAGATTCTGACCCTAACCGAAATTACAAAGTTTCTTTACAGTCCAAAACATGTAAAAACTGAATATATTAATTTTGTTGCTTATATTTATCTACAACTTTTTTCATAATGAAAGCATCAAGTTTGAATAAACCAAGACTTAAATTAGAACATTTCTATTATTTGACTTGATGAAACAAGATTCAATGATATTCATTTTACTGTGTCATTACATGGGATTCAAGGCTCTTGCTTGACTCCAGTTTAATAGGATGGTCTAAATCTCTCATATGTACGAATATGCATTCCATATTTGCCCAGTTCTCACAGAATATTGATGTTTGTTTGAGACGTTGTGCAAGAGATTTACCGGTCTGTCCGTAATAGACTTTATCACACTTTTTGCAAGGAATTCATATATGCAGCCTGAAAACACATTTATGTTAAAAAGCTTTAAAATTCTAGAAATATCTAAAAACCTTTCATCATAGGGTAATTTTAGAATGTTATGCTTACTAAATTCAAGTTTGTCATTAGTTGAATAAAAATGTTTTTCTAGCTTTTTTTCCATGCCACTCTACAAAATTCCTTGGGTATTTAAGTTTCATTGCATATCCATAAATAGTTTCAATTTCAGCGTCATTAAACTGCGGGCTACGGACACGTAAAGCCCTTAGAAACTCCTAGAAAAAATAGAGAATTTAACATTTTGATGGTGATTGGAGTAGTAATGTACAAAGAGGCAACGTTAGTTGATTTTCGAAAGACTGAAAAGGTGAAATTTCTATCATTCAGTCTTTCGAAAATCAACTAACATTGACTCTTTTGTTCATTACTGCTCCAATCACCATCTGAGATGGTTATCTTAAACTTTTAATCGCACCCATTGTTTATGCTTGCTTGGGAAGGTTACTCTCTTCCAGGTGTGTCGGATTCTAGTACTAATCTTGTTATAATCCCTATCTGTCAGTTATACGAATCTTCTTGTTTTGTCTTTTGTCCCATGTATGTCAGTTTCTGCTCAGTAAAGGACGTGGAAACGTCGAAAGGTCTCGCAGTTACACCTTCGTTTATTTTTCCTTCGTGGCATATATATATATATATATATATATATATATATATATATATATATATATATATATATATATATATATATGTGTGTGTGTGGTGTGTGTGTGTGTGTGTGTGTGTGTGTGTGTGTGTGTATATATATATATATATATATATATATATATATATATATATATATATATATATATATATATATATATATATATATATATATATATATATATTTAAGGTTTTCCCCCTCAGCTTATTCGAGATAAGATCACTAGGCGCCCAGGTCTTTTTCTCCTCTGGCTACGATCTACTGCAGTTACATAACTACTGGTACATATAATCAGTTACTTAAAAGAAATGACCTGAAGTCCGTTCCCTTCCATGGGGTCGAACTCGGCCCTCTCCCTAAAAGCGGGGCTGGCGTGACCCGATAAACCGCGGAGGTCATTTTATTATTATTATTATTACTATTATTATTATTATTAGTAGTAGTAGTAGTATTATAGGCGGTAATGGGGTGGAGAGAGAGAGAGAGAGAGAGAGAGAGAGAGAGAGAGAGAGAGAGAGAGAGCGAGAGAGAGAGAGAGAGAGAGAAGAGAGAGATAGAGAGAGAGAGAGAGAGAGGCGTGATAATGAGAATTACAGCAATATCTACTTTCCACCTACTGAGAAAACTGTTAACTTATACCTTTAATAGCCGAGAGAGGGAGGGATTTATAGATTTTTTGTCATACCGTAAGAAATTGATTAAATAAATAAATGAATGATATAAAAATATATAGAGATAAATCACACGATTAGTTGACATAAAAAAAAGAATTTCTGAATATTTTCACGAGAGATTCCACAAACCACTAAAAGTCACTTACTCAGAGAACGTGATTTTGACGCTTCAGTTTAATTCATCAGGAATAATAATCGAGTGGATCTCGAGTCCACATGCCAATGGCAAAGCAATTACATTTCCACGTTACAGTGATTACAGTTCAACTTGCGGAAATTACAACGGAAAAAGCAAAAGGTCAGATCACCGTCATTATTTCTACGACTTTTTTTTTCTCATTCGTCCAGTTTCATGATAAAAATTATGATGATTATTATTTTTTTTTTTCTCTCCTGGGACTCGTCAGTTAACGTCCGATTTCCAAATTAAATAACGGACATGAAAGCTCATTTTCGAAACTGCGATGATGATGTAATGAATTTAGCTAAAAGATACCCGCCGTATTTGTGATGTCATTAGCGTTATTTGCAAGAGCGGCGAAACGGGTGTTCAAATAACGAATTCCCTGCTTTTCGGATTAAATGCCCGTCCCCCGTTGTTTTCGGGGATTTTTTGACAGGTGCGGAAATTTTTTTTTTTTAATCTGATTTACATTTACGTTTGTATTTGCGTCGATATTTACATTAATACTTTTTACGTCATCATAGAATTATGTTCTCTAAAAAAAATTTGTTCACTTGAGTGAGTGATTTGAAAGAGTGTATAGACAGCAATAACGCTTATGATAGAAAAGATTTCTTATGACATTTCCCTTAACTGAATCTTCAATGCTGATCATTTTTGTACAGTCCCCCCTCTTTCCTCCATCATTCTACTGAGTTTCATTCAAAAACAGCTTCAAAACCTCATCGTTTTCCACTCGGCACATTTCTCGTAATCCAATAAAAACCACTTTGTGTTACGCATGAGAAAAATTTCTTATAATAATTCGTCGTAACCATCCAGTAGTAATCAAGTATTCAGAACTGTCCTCTGGCGTCGAATAGCAATTAAGAATTCCTCACTGCGGCAATTATGATTCACGATACGAAGGGAAAAAATGAAATACTTAATAGATTTGCCTAATTATGATTATTACATGCAGGACTCGCCAGTCCTGATCTGATTTTCAGTTTAGTTAGAAAGAATGAAAAGCTTTCTCATGATGAGAAGTTATTTATCGAAAAGGTGCAGCGAAATTGTGATGTAATATTGAGCAAGAAAATAGTATAGCTTCAAAGTAATAATGCTCATTCCCGTCATTTTTATCTATGGAATAACGTAGAAAATCATGAGGAGTATTTCAATAGATAGGGAGAAAATGTTACCGAGGAATATTCATAAATTAGCGAATTTGATAAGTGCTGTCGTTAAAGCATGCTATGTCGCCTTCAAGGTAAAATGTCCAATATTATATTTTATCATTGCGACTTTTAACTTGAATTTGCATCTTTATAAGTTTGAAATCCTCACAAGCCTCCTGCAACATGTAGTAGAGTCCTTATTGCGTAAATTTTAACTGGGAATACATTCGATGAATCCCTAATTTACTTCCTTCAGCAAGAAGAAATCGACGTAATAAGTCACAATCTGACCCAGTTGAATTCCTTTTTCGTACCACCGTGTCCATTATTTTCACTTATTTAGCGAGCAAACAAATTTTTTTTTCTTCAGTGCCAGAAGCGACGCTGCAATAATAATATTCCATTTCTTCTCAGTTCGTGAAATTCAACACATTCCGGTAATCCATTTGATGTGACTTGTTAGAAAATTATATTCGGCAGTTTCTCTCTCTCTCTCTCTCTCTCTCTCTCTCTCGTTAATCAAGAGTGATTAAGTGTTTGCAACTCCCGCTTGATGTCCAGCGACAATTAGATTTTCTCATTACAGGAATCATAGTCGCAGATGAAACGACCGACCAACCAAAAAAAAATAAATAACTAAAAAAATAAAAAATTAATCATTAGCCAGTGGAAGAATCCTGGCGTATTATAAATGTCATTTTTAAAGCTAGCGACTAGTCATCTAAATTTTCCATTTGATAATTAGAATGAAAAGCTTTTTTTTGTGTGGGGGGCGGGGGAAAGGGGGGGACGCACCCATGATTTGGATGATAACGAGTTTACGTCGAAGATGAAGCACGTTTGTTGAGATATAAAGTATTAAGTATTTAGCGTCATTGCGTTATCTAAAAGAACGAAAAATAAAGCGGGGAATATTGTGAATGTACCTGCATTTCTCAGCAGAAATGTCCGCTGAAGAATATTTACTGATTTAATGCCACAACTTGTGTATACCTTCCCCACAAAAAATCGGTTAATCTCCGCGTAATTTTATTCATTGTATATTCGTAGTAGCAGAAGCTTTTCATCTTCTTGTCACATGAATGGCTCAAAAAAAAAAAAAATACTAAGACCTTATATATCCCTGTTTCTTGTGTTCCGTGTCCTTGACGTGCACCTCTCATATTCATCTTTTATTAAAGTTGACAAAGTCATTCAGCATCATTTTCTTCCATCATGAGACGGTAACAAAGTTCTTCTCCAGAAGCACAAATTACTTTCTGTCAGTGTCTAATAAAAATAGATTTTCCTTCTGAAATTAACTCCGAGATTGATGATAATTTCAGTTCAAACTGAAATTTTTGTGAAAGGTTCATCTTTAACATAGATAATCTGCTTCCCAAGTATGATGAACTTAACTAACGTCTAGTTTTTACCTCTGTTTGAAACTAAAATAAACCTCACAGTCCAAATATTATTAGCTAGTGCATAAACCAGCTTCTCTTGAAAAACTAGAGCACCCTAGAGTTGGCTTGCAAACCGTGAGTATTAATTAAGAACGCATTTCTTCGGCCTTCGGAATATTTCCCTCCAAAGGACAGCTCGTAACTCACGGCTTATTGAGACAGGAGTTGGCAACACTACGTCGGAGGAGGCCCCTTGCGTATACCATAAATATTTATCTCATTATGCGGCGTTCATTTGATTTGCTAGGCACTGAAGGTGCATTCAATTGACTCCCCCCGTCATATTATTTTGCTCTACGGTGATTTATTTGCATAATTAGCATATTTCGACCGGCGGCTCAATCCCGGAACGAGCTTGTTCCGTGCTGTGATTGGTTGAACCGTTTTTATGTATAATCCTATGAAGAAATTACCTGGTCATTAGCGCAGGTATGTGGTGGTGTATGCCATCATGCGCTTGTTAGTCATTTTTTATTTCATATGGATATGTCCATGTGCCTGTTTATTCATCAAGTGAATTTTGTCAGAGCTGATCGTATTTTAGCAGTGCCAATACCATAAGATTTTTTTTTAATTGATACGTTCTTCTCAGTCAGTGTATTTCATATCTCATACTTGGAAATTCAGATATTCTGAATTTTAACGTATTTCTGAATACTCAGCTTCCAGAGCTGGAATCTCAATGAGAATTGACTTTATCAGAATTCAACTTCCTTGAAAATGACAACGATACTCAGATTATTCGTTTAATTCTGAATTCTCAGTTTTTCAAAATAAATGTTTTAATCGGAATTCATTTTCTTTGAGGCTTAGATAACGATACTCTGAATATAGATTCAGTTCCGAATTTCCATATTTCGAATTCAATTTTATCGGAATTCATTTTCTTTAAAACTTGAATAATACCCTGAATATTGATTGTTGCCAATTTTCATATTCCGAATAAAATGTTATCAGGATTAGTTTTCTTTGAAGTTTAGATAATACTATGAACATTGAATTCATTCCCAATTTTCATATTCAGAATTAGATTTTGTCAGAATTCATTTCCTTGAAAGCTTAGATTACAATATTCTGAACATTGATTTAGTCTTGGGTAATCATGCTCCCAAATTCCAAATATTTTTCTTGTATATATTGAGATGTCTCGATCTTCCAAATATTATCCAGGTAAAATGGAAACAGCCATGAATTTCAGTCCAGGTTATATAAATGAAACTACATCATTTCAGATCAATTTCGCGCTGAAGTCTAATTCATTTCATCTTCCCAATTCTGCGCCTGAATATGAATTATCTCCTCCATTACATAATAGTTATATAACTACTTTACGCGCGATAAAGCACAAGTAAACTTCACCCTCATTTCATTAATCACACCCAAATCGCAACATTATTCAGGATTATTCTAATTATTATTATATACTATATATGTCTGAAACCATTTGCGAAATTAGTGGATTCCTATCAATTTCCCTGGTGTTGGTAAGAAGTGTATTTAATATCACTTGTGAATAGATGCATTTATATAGATATATATATATATATATATATATATATATATATATATATATATATATATTATATATATATATATAGTGTGTGTGTGTGTATGTGTTAGTGTCCACACGCACGCACGCACTCACTGCCTGAACTTCCCACGATGTCAGTCACTGCTACCAAACCACCCGGATCATCCAGCATGTCATCACTTACAAATTCAATTGGCCATGACAGCCCATGTCATGAAAAGCGATTCAATCCTTTGCCCTCATGCAGGTCTGCTTTTTAGTTACTTACTTATGAGAGAGTTATGATCTAAAGTACCTTTTTTTCTTATGGATTTCATTGAGAGTTAATAAACCCCTAAAGTGAACTGATAAGAAATCGTTAAAAGAGTAGTTTTTGTTTTTGTTTTTACGTAAGCTTCCTTCGTCTCTCATCGGAGAATTGGGTATTGAGTTTTAATAAATGATTGTCATGAATACATATGCTGTGTGCTGTGATATTAGAGATACACACACACACACACACACACACTCACACACACACACACATACACACACACACATATAATAGATATAATAATCATATATTATATATATATATGAATAATATATATGTGTGTGTGGTTATATATATATATAAATATATTATATAATATATATATATATATATATATATATATAGTATTATATATATACATAAATCCATAGATACATATATTCCTAATATATATATATATATATATATATATATATATATTATTATATATATTATATATATATAATATCTATACATATAAATGTGTGTATGTGTGTGTGTACATATATGTACATATCAAATAAATATAACATATATTCATTGTATAGATAGAATATAATGTTAATGTAGATATATACTATACATACACACACACATTATTGTGTAGATATATAATATATATATATATATATATAATATATATATATATATAGTATATATATATATATATATATATATATATCATAGTAGATGCGAGTGACTTCATTAAATATTCGCTTATATATATATATATATATATATATATATATATATATATATATATATTATGATATATATATGTGTGTGTGTGTGTGTGTGTGTGTGTGTGTGTGTGTGTGTGTATAAAGACAGTTTCCACAGGAATCTAAGAGATCTCTCTCATTGAATTCCGTATGCCAAATAAAAAAACCCAAATTAAAATGCTGCTCGCTCATTACGAATCATTACAGAAAAAACCAGAAATGGAAAAAAAGACAAAGAAAACAGAAAGAAAAGAACATTACAAAAAAAAAACAAAAAAAGACTGAATGAAAAGTTCTGCTAATGGCAGGTAAGCGTTCCCAGCAACAATCGGGCCTCCTCATTGGTTTCGAAATGCGGAGAGAGAGAGAGAGAGAGAGAGAGAGAGAGAGAGAGAGAGAGAGAGAGAGAGAAGGGGGTGGGGGGGCGGGGGCCGCCGATTCATTATTCGAATCCCTGCTTTGTCGTTTCGGTAAATAATGTTAATGGCATGACAAATACGCTTCATCTTCACGCTTAAATTCGCTACAATCCAAATCACGATAAAAAAAAAAGAAAAAAAAAGTGATGCTTTCATTTCTATTATCAAATTTAAAAAAGGAATCGGACGACAATTAACTATTTTTTTATATTGTAGAAATGACATTCGCAGTTTTTTTTTGTTTAGCAAGATTCTTTCAATGGTAACTTGTTAATTCACTCCTTTTTTATTTCTTTTATTTTGTAAATCATAATTATCGTATCTGATACTGTAATTACTGCAATGAGGATTTCCAATTGCTTTCGGACATTAGCGGCCATTTCGGAATACTTAATTATTCTTGGTTAATTAGAGCAAATTATCAAATCCAATTTTCTGATAAGTACCCATAAACGTTTATTGAATTAGTATTGCGTCATCAGTACGGAGGATGATGCAATAGATTCCTCGTTCTATTTGGAGGAAATTCACTGATCAGTGTTTACATAGTTATACATTTTAAATATATATATATATATATATATATATATATATATATATATATATAAAGGAATCTTTATATATATATATATATATATATATATATATAATAAAGAAGAATCTAGAAAAACTAAGGAGGCTGAAGTAGCTCCAGGACTCATGCAGAAGAGTGTGATCCTAGAAACGGCACACATAGTAGAAAAGTGATGGACTCCTAAGGAGGCAGGATGCAAACCCGGAACCCCACACTATAAATACCACCCAGTCGAATTGGAGGACTGTGATAGAGCAAAAAAAAAAAAAAAAAAAAAAAAAAAAAAAAAAAAAAAAAAAAATAATAATAATAATAGTACTTACATCAATAGAAAAAAATAAATGTAATACCATAATGATAATAATATTAAAAAAAATATGTCACTGCTTCCTACCTCACTTTACAATGATAAAGTGCAATCGTTTAATAGAAAAGTCTTATAGAACCTCTTGATTTAATCTTAATAGCAAGGAAAAGCACATTCTGTTAATATAATGCCATCTATATTTTACTAACCGTAAATGACTGATCTTGAATCTACTTACAATACGGTGTATATAATCATTTGTAAACTTCGTTTTCCTTAGGAATTTTTAGCTTAAATCGATTCAACAGGTAAATTGGACGAGCGAATTTTCAGACTGAATAATTGATTTCTTCGCTCAATTTGCATAATCACAGGAACATTTCTGTCTCCGTTTCAGAGGTCCACCCCCTCCTGAATGGTTTTCTTGGGGCTCAACGTGAATAACTAATCATTGTTTTGCTTTATCTCTTTTAGACACACATATGTACACACACACACACACACACGCACACGCACACACAGACATATATATATATATATATATATATATATATATATATATATATAATAAATGTCTGTCTGTATAGTAAATTCACTATTAAATCGAGGTTTACTTAATTTTATTATGAAAGAATACGCATTTAGAAAAAATGAATGTTTATATATATATATAAACTAATATAAATAGGTTATACATTATATATATATTATATATATATATATATATTTTTATATTATATATATATATATAATATATATATATATATATATATATCTATATAATGAAAGAATAACGCATGTTTATGAGAAAAATGCAATGTATAAATATATATATATATATATATATATATATATATATATATATATATATATATATCTATATATATATATATAAAACATTCATTTCTCATAAACAGTGCGTTATTCTCATTATATATATATATAGTATTATATATAATATATATATAATATATATATACAATAATACATAATGTATATATTATATATATATTCTATATATATGTGTGTGTGCTGTTGGGGGTTTATAAACTGTTTATATATGTATATATATATATATAAAAAACATTCATTTTTCTCATAACATGCGTTTATTCTTTCATAATTAAGATATTAAGTAAACCTCGTATTTAATAGTGAATTTACTATACAGACAGACATTTATTATATATATATATATATATATATATATAATATATATATGTCTGTGTGTGGTGCGTGTGCGTGTGTGTGTGTGTGGTGTGTGTACATATGTGTGTTCTAAAGAGAGTAAGCTAAAACAATGATTAGTTATTCACGTTGAGCCCCAAGAAAACCATTCAGGAGACCTCTGAAACGGAGACAGAAATGTTCCTGTGATTATGCAAATTGAGCGAAGAAATTCAATTATTCAGTCTGAAAATTCGCTCGTCCAATTTACCTTTTTGTTGAAACTCTGATTTAAGCTAAAACAAAATTCCTTAAGGAAAAAGGAGCTTACAAATGATTATACACCGTATTGTAAGTAGATTCAAGATCAGTCATTTACGGTTAGTAAAATATAGATGGCATTATATTAACAGAATGTGCTTTTCCTTGCTATTAAGATTAAATCAAGAGGTTCTATAAAGACTTTTCTATTAAACGATGCACTTTATTATTGTAAAGTGAGGTAGGAAGCAGTGACATATTTTTAATATTATTATCATTATGGTATTACATTTATTTTTGCTGTTGATGTAAGTACTATTATTATTATTATTTTTTTTTTTTTTTTTTTTTTTTTTTTTTTGTTTTTTTTTTTTTTTTTTTTTTTTTATTTGCTCTATCACAGTCCTCCAATTCGACTGGGTGGTATTTATAGTGTGGGGTTGGGTTTTTCCGGGATTGCACTCCTGCCTCCTTAGGAGTCCATCACTTTTCTTTAAACTATGTGTGCCGTTTCTAGGATCACACTCTTCTGCATGAGTCCTGGAGCTACTTCAGCTCTTTAGTTTTTCTAGATTCCTTTTTCAGGGATCTTGGGATCGTGCCTAGTGCTCCTTTATGATTATGGGTACGGATTCCACTGGCATATCCCATATCCTTCTTATTTCTATTTTCAGATCTTGATACTTATCCATTTTTCCCTCTCTTTCTTCTTCAATCTGGTGTCCCATGGTATTGCGACATCAATGAGTGATACTTCTTCTTGACTTTGTCAATCAACGTCACGTCTGGTCTGTTTGCACGTATCACCCTATCCGTTCTGATACCATAGTCAGAGGGATCTTTGCCTGATCGTTTTTCTATCACTCCTTCAGGTTGGTGCTCGTACCACTTATTACTGCAAGGGTAGCTGATGTTTCTTGCACAGGCTGCAGTGGAGGGCTTTTGCCACTGAATCATGCCTCTTTTTGTACTGGTTCTGTGCAAGTGCCGGGCATTCACTTGCTATGTGGTTTATGGTTTCTTTTTTCGTATTGCACTTCCTACATATTGGGAGAGATGTTATTTCCGTCTATCGTTCTTTGAACATATATTATTATTATTATTATTATTATTATTATTATTATTATTATTATTATTATTATTTTCTAAAGAATTACAAAAAACATATTTTCAAACTCATCCAAGATTGCAATTTGTCATACGACCAATGTCATTTTTATTCCTTTACAATTTCCTGCCCCATCGAGGTGCCTTTAATTTTAACTGGTGCTATCAGAATTTACGAAAATCAAAATTTTCCCAAATTCTTTGATAACGCGATCGTTTATGTCTTCTCGTTGTTAGATTTGGTGTAGTTTTGGCAAGATCATGGCAAACGTTTCTTAAAAGACTCATTAGATATATGATTATAATATCATTTTAAGCCCAAGAACAGTATCTGGCATGAGCAGTACAGCTATTTCAAATTATGTCACAAAGAAGATATAAAAGTTCATTTCTTTCTCGTTAATTAATTTTTAACATTTCATTTTGGGAAAAATATTGCAGTCAGCTGTTTGGAGTTATTTTCGAAAATTGCTTTGCATAACTTAATTATGCTTGAAACGTCACAACCATTTTTTACCATTTGCTGTCATTAATCTGCAAAATTTAATTTTGACCAAAACCTCTCAATATTTTTTCCGTCCTCTTTACAAAACGATTTACAAAATACCAGTGTACAAAAATCATCGTGATAATTTTTCCATCTTTTCGTTAACTGATTCGTAAAATTTCCTTGTGGGAAAATAATTTTTTTTTTTTCATCTCCCTTTCCCCCACCGCCTGCCTACCTATGTCAGCCCTTTACCCACGTTTGTTCTCTGACCTCCCCTTGTTGTGCTGTTTCCCCGATATAGAGTCAAAAGTGAGTTTACAGTTTTGCACAGATCGAGAGAAATTGTTCTCAAAAATTCGGTCGATATTTCTTGTGTCCGGTGGAATAATCTCTGCATATATATTTATATATGCATATATACTCTATACTACATACACACACGGCATATATATATATATATATATATATATATATATATATATATATATATATATATATATATAATGACGGGGGGCAGACAGCTACAGATTTCCAACAAGGGTGTTCCAGCAAGACAACAGCTCACATATGATTAATTTATTGAAAAATTACCCCAAGACACTAGCACATCATCGGTCTGGAATTAAAAATTGTATTTGTTTTAAAACATGAAACTAAATTAAAGCTATAAAATACAAATATGAATTTACATAGCAATAGAACTCTGACAAGAAGCTAAATAGTTGACAAGAGCAGAATGACAAGAAACATGTCAATAAATTAAGCATGTGAGCTGTTTGTCTTAGTTGGAAAACCCTGTTGGAATCACACACACCACACCACACACACACACACACCACACACACACACACATATATATATATATATATATTATATATATATATATATATATATATATTTATATTATATTTATATATACATATATATAATATAAATACAAATACCAACAGACAGATAATTCAAAGGGACCACAAATTTATATCATTGAGGAACGTATTATAATGTATACCAGGATCCCAAAGTCCCAATTGTTAGCAATTAAAATTTCCCTTCCATCTCTCACAAATTCATTTTAGCAAAGAATCCTGTATTTGCATTCGGTATATCAACACGAAGGGAATGAAACGAGAGTTCGTTCAGACTCCCATACTTCAGTTTAATTAGACTTTCATTTTTCATACCGTCGTTAATTTTAGCTTCGACTCTCATTATCCTGCTTTTGATCTCCTTCGTTAATATTCACCTACGAAGAGGCTCCTTTGTCATTCACTTTGATGTCTTGTTTTCGTATCTGATAGCTGCAGCTTTTAAGAGGCTGGAATCTGCCGCTATTTATTCTTAACGTTATAATTCACTGACACTTCCGCTGCGTCATTTAGTCGAATCTCGGCTGAGTGTAAACATCACTTGCCTTCCAGATGCTCATTCAAGTGACCTGACCTAATCAGCCAAAGAGCAGGTTTCCAAAGATCAGTGTAGATATGATTGTTACTGGGTCATAAACCTTGGATGGTTCTTGAGGCACTGCAAGTCAAGAAATATGAATCTAAGGTCATCAGTCTTGACATGAATGTAAATGAGATATAGTACGAGAGTTTAGACATAAATGTAATTTAGATATGCGAGAGTTTAGACAAAAATGTAACTTAGAGATAGGAGAGGTTAGACAAATGTACATGAGATATACGAGAGTTTAACGTAAAGTAGAAAGCAAAAACTATGTCGAAAGAGAGAGAGAGAGAGTCATGAGGATGAAGAAATAGAATGAATAATAACAAAGAGAGAGAGAGAGAGAGAGAGTCGGGAAGACGAGGAAATAGCTATTAACACAGTAACTAGAAATAAGAAGAAGCAATTAATAAACAAAGAAATTGAATTATAGAGAGAAAGAGAGAGAGAAGGAGAGAGAGAGGATCAGAAAGAGAGAGGAGCGAGAGTCGGAAGACGATGAAATGTTTTAATGAACAACATGAAGCAAAGAAGAAACAAAGAAAGTGAAGTAGAGAGAGAGATGAGAGAGAGAGAAGTCAGAGGAGGAGAGGAGAGAGAGAGAGAGAGAGAGAGAGAGAGGTCGGGAGACGAGGAAATAGTTGAATGAACAACAGGAACAGAAAAGAAGAAACAAAGAAAGTGGAGGAAAGCGAGAGAGAGAGAGAGAGAGAAGTCTGAGGAAGTCATTCAAAAGAAGAAGAGGAAGAAATAACTGGACAGGACTTTGTCGTATTCCCGGGAGATGGGCTATTGAAGGAAGTGACTGAAGGAAGGAGGCGCATAAAAGAGAAGAAGAAAAGGTCCCCAGAAGAAGCAAAAGTGAAGTCAATGGACGTCGAGGGTCGGCCACGCTAGAGAAAGGCTGGATGACTTATTTTCTCCTTTCTCTCTCTCTCTCTCTCTGTATGTATGAATGTATGCATGCATGTATGTATGTACGTACACATATAATGATGAGGATATATAGATCGGTTTATTACTGAAGAGACTCACTTTATATGTGATAAATTATATATATATCTATATATATATATATATATATATATATATATATATATATATATATATATATATATATATATATATATATATATAGAGAGAGAGAGAGAGAGAGAGAGAGAGAGAGAGAGAGAGAGAGAGAGAGAGCCAATCTCACATAAAATATTCCGAGGCAGTCTCTCTCTCTCTCTCTCTCTCTCTCTCTCTCTCTCTCTCTCTCTCTCTCTCTCTCTCTCTCTCTCTCTCTCTCTCTGTTTGGTCCTTTGACAGACTTTCAGCTCACTCAGAGTCGCATCTCAAATATACAATGATTTACGGATCCTCCAAAGGATGAAAGGGCAAGAATTGTTCTTTGTTCAAGTTTGCTGTTTTGATCCAGGAATTTTCTGACGCCATATTACTTAAACAAATCAATCAATCAGTTAATCCTGGAATACTGAAAGAGAGAGAGAGAGAGAGAGAGAGAGAGAGAGAGAGAGAGAGAGAGAGAGAGAGAGAGAGAGAGACATTATCTAACGCCACTTTGAAAGTTCAGTACAGCCTGACAGGTGGTATTATTTAATGAAGGATCTTTCATTCCCTTACTTAACGTGTTTAAGTATATTCTCAGGTGTTTAATTAAAGAGTTTAAGTATATTCCTAAGCATTTACTTAAAGTGTTAAGTATATTCTCAAATGTTTACTTTAATAGTTTAAGTATATTCCTTAAAGTGTTTAAGTATATTCTTAAATGTTTACTTAAGTAAGCACTTTAAGTATATTCCTAAGTGTTTACTTGAAGTATTTAAGTATATTCTTGAGTGATACTTAAGTAAAAACACTTTAAGTAAACTCTTAAGAATATACTTAAACACTTTAAGTAAGCACTTACGAATATACTTAAACTCTTTAAGTAAACACTTTAGAATATACTTAAAAACGTTAAGTAAATACTTGGGAATATACTTAAACTTCTTAACTACACACTTAAGAATATACTTGAACGCGCTTAGTAGGGGAGAGCCTAAGGATAATTTGGCACCTCAGGTTACACTAAGCAAGAGGATTTTTGTAAGAATACTTAAGATGACTTTGTCTGGTAAAAAAAGCGAATTTGCCTAAGTGTTCACTTAAAGTGTTTAAGCATACGCCCAAGTGTTTACTTAAGGTGTTTAAGTTCATTCCTAAGCATTTACTTGAACTGCAGTTACCCCGTACTGTTTTATATATATATATATATATATATATATATATATAGATCATATTATATATATATATATATATATTATTTTATAAATATGATATATATATATATATATAATATATATATATATATTAAATCTATAGATATACATCATACATACAATCCTACATTACATTACGTCCGCTCCTGAAATCTTACTACAATTTACAAAGTAAAATTTAACAATAGCAAATACCTAATGCAGCCGCACGAGCAAAGGAGAGAGAGAGAGAGAGAGAGAGAGAGAGAGAGAGAGAGAGAGAGAGAGAGAGAGATGCCTGTAGCTTTACACGAAATGACCTGCAATAATTCAAACGGCATAAAGGCCACGAAGAAGAAGAAGAAGAAGATGAAAAAGATGTTGATGATGACGGATTAGAATACGCGTGTATTTACCGAGGGAAGAAGAAAAATGGCAATAGAGGAATTATAAGAGTCACCCCTTAGAGGGAGATTATTATTGTTATTATTGTTTTTGTTTTCTTCAGGACGAAGGTCATCAGAGGCCATTTGGCTAATGACTTGCAAGACGAGGGGCTGTTGAAAAGCGAGCCCTAGTCTGACCAATTAATGAAAAAGAAAACAAAAATGAATAAGCTATGAGGAAAAATGAGCTACAATCATCTTGCAGTCGTTGGCTTGTGACTGGCAGTATTCAGGTATAGTGGCTGACGTACAGTAGGCTACTGCTATTATTATTATTATTATTATTATTATTATTATTATTATTATTATTATTACGTATGAAAACCTCTGTTATCTAAACAATGCTATGAACTAAATGCTTAAACAAGGGGTGATCCAACCTCCAGCTAACTCGGAACGCGTGCAAGATTTTCCACTGACGCATAAGTTGCAAAGATTATATACAACTACTCACACTAACAACAAGGATCAAATAAAAAGGACACAAATGAAACACGTTCATATATTCTCAGTTGTAAGTGGTGACACAAAATAATTGACTAGAAATATAGCCCTTAAATTCAGTACATCAAATAAATTAAAACCCAAAAATCTGCAGACAGACAGATAGCCCGTTGTTTCACCAACGAAAATGAAAAAAAAAAAAATACAATATGTTTTATTAGAAATAGTTCTTCTC
>NC_087206.1:11331227-11346227 GCF_015104395.2 Macrobrachium nipponense
ACGCAGCCTCCGAAAGAATTAATGTATAGTGTTTTGCTTCATGTACGATGGATACAAATGTGTATATATTTATGATGTGTATATATGCACGTTGTATGTGTACGTTTTTGAAAGCCAGAAGGTAACTGTTAGTTTCTGTACAATGTATACAAATATGTGCTATATAGTATATGTTGTGTACGTATGCGTGTTTGTGCGTATGTGTTTGCGTATGTTAATGGAAGCCAGAATGCAGCGGGCATGGTAACCCAAAACGACATAAAACACAATGAAGGATATCGCGAAGGATTACCGTCCACATTCCACGCAGGACAACACCCCCCCCCCCTAACCCCGGTCCACTCTTCAACCCCACCAACCCTACAACCCCATTCTTTAAACCCCAAGAGGCCCAACCCCATTAGCCGACCCGTATGCTTGATGACTTAACACTCTCCCCCTCTCCCACCGGGCATCCCTAGGACAAGCTGCCTAATACCTCCCACCCTACCCTACCCCCTGCCCACTTCTTCCCCTTCATTTATCCTATTATGTTAACTGGGTGTTGGCGTGCAGCTACTCCTCTTCCCCAAGTTTCTCTTCCCCTTTGGTATATTCCCCCTCCTCCCCCCACCACCCATTTCTTGTTCTTCTCCCTACCCGTACCACAGCTGACCAACAACCCCCCCCCCTCCCCTCTCCTTAGAAGTTGCCTTAATCTTCCCAGGCTCTTCCGCACCCATGGGGAGGGTTGGGGAGGGGGAGGACTTGGAGGAAGGGGAAAGGAACGCCCCTAATTATTCAAATATTTCTCTCCCTATTATGACGTCAATACCGGTATCACGGCGCGGCCATTTGGATGAATGTTTCACAATCACGACACTCCACCGGGGCCGCCCTTAGACAGACTTCCCCGGTGGAAGACACAAGGAGGAGGAGGAGGAGGAGGAGGCACTACCACCACCCACTCAAGTGCTTCCATTTATATTCATATTTCACGCGAAAATGAGAGGAAGTGATGGACCGCTTCGAGGGGTCGCCGGGGAGTAACTCTCCCTCCCGGTTTCGTTGTAGATGAAAATAGGAGCAAAAATGAGAAGAGAGAAAAAAAATAATGGTAAATCGCTTTAATAGCACAGCTAATGATAATGATCACGGCATCGTTAAGTGGTGATGAAGATGGTGATATTAGCTACGCTGCTAAAAATAAGTTTTTATTTTTTTTTTTATTATTTTTTTTTTAAGGAGATATATGCTTGGAGAATGAATGGTCCATGATATTGTTATTGGAGATTTGTGATGATGGCTTTAATACCCAGAATAATTCGGAATTGTCGCACCATTCATGATGAATTAGATCCAGGACTTTGGTTTATTAGTTGTGATTTATATTTTATAATGATTCATGGGGTTATTAATATCTAGGAGTGTATGTTTGTAATACGCACTTAAACACATACACGTATGTGCATCAGACACAAACACGTCAATGTGTGTGTATATATGTGTGTCTGTATGCTTGTATATATAATACATACATACATTCATTCATATATATATATATATTATATATGATATATATCTATATATATATATATATATCTATGCGTGTGTGTGTGTGTTATAAACCTATACACTGAATCAAATTATTTATATATAGATACACATGCATATATTCACATATTCACTTGTGTATGTGTATATCTTTCATACGCCCCTGCGCGCGCGCGCACAAGTGGATAAATCCTATTCCTTTCTCATTCTTTTCACGAATTATCTCCTTTCTTTCGCTTTTATTTGCTCTCACAATTGACCCTTTCGCCGTTAATGAGGAAATCGGATGCATTATCTGCTTATCAGGTATAACTGCAGATTTGATTTGCATATAGATATGGTTAGAGGCATTTTTTTTCTTAACTTCACTTCTATTTTTCAAACGAGCCTTTGTTCAAAGGATTCCCTGATCGGAAATTAATTTGGAAGCCAAAGAAATGCGTAATTGCCAATCATACGCATCGTATACGAGTTATTGTAAGGAAATAAATTTATTAACCTCACTATAATCAATATTCCTTATTTCTATTTTTTTCATAAATTATACAGAAGGAAGTATAAAAAAAACAATGAAGAGCCATCGGTGGCGGTTTGTAATTATAGTATTATAAAAGTAATTTGCCTGGTCTGTGGATTACTTTCATTTAAATATTGGACAAATTTGAATTTCAAGGATATATTGGGATCAAACTAAAATTATTAATGATGTGTCAAGTCTGCACAACATTTTTGCTGCTGAGATTCAGTGCACAGATATGTATATACGCACACACACACACACACACACACACACACACACACACATCACACACACATATATATATATATATATATATATATATATATATATATATATAATAATATATATATATATATTTTTATATATGTATGTATATACATATATGTATACACACACACATATATATATATATATTATAATATTATATATATATAGATATTATATACATATATAATATACTATACATATATAATTATATTTATATACAGCTAATATGTATATATATACTCTATATATTTTATAATGGTCTAAAATATATATATGCCATTATTTTATTTTATGACCACTTCTTTTAGTTTCTCTGTCCTTTCTGGTTTTTCTCTGAGTAAATTTACCCAATACTATTCACCTCGTGAATGATTACGACAAAATAATTCACTGTATTAAATCACGCATTTATAGACACTCACAAATAATAATAATAATAATAATAATAATAATAATAATAATAATAATAATAATAATAATAATGTGGCGCGGTGGCAGAGTCGGTTAGGTCGTGAATGGACTGGTTAAGCAACATTGGGGCTGGTCAGTCGTTGGATGGGTGACCGCTCTCCTCGGCGTCGATTCCTTGGGAAAGGATCTTAACCATAATTTCCTCAGTCTACTCAGCTGTAACTGAGTACCTATCCCTGATGGGGTAGGGTCCAGCTATGGGTTAAATAGCAAAACTCAGCAATGATGGAAAGAAATGAAGGAATAAACAACAACGACGTAAATGGAACCTCTTGCAACAGAGGAGCTTCGTCCGGCAGCCAGGTATTCAACCCAATTGAAGGGGAAGACGGTCAGGTACTTGGAGGTCGTCATCCAGCAACTGACCACCACAACGACAATAACCAACAGCCTGAGATTGGAGCTACAGAAGCAAACCAAAGGAAGAAATGGACAAGAGAAGAAAATAAGGAAATACGGAGATGCTACATCAGAAGCAACCCGACGGAGAGAGGATATAGAAGAAGGTTGGTCAACATCTGGAATGAGAGGAATAACACATCCCAAAACGGAGCAGAGGCTGGCAGACCAAGTAAGGAACATAAAGAAAAAGAACTGGCTCTCCACAACAGAAAGAGAAGAACTGGAAAGGGAAATGTCACACGACAACCAATTACACGAAGACGAACTGAGAGACGATGCCACAGAAGACGACAGGGATGATTAGGTATCAAACAACGGCACACGAAGAAACACCGCCGAAGTAACAGAGAGGACGGAATGGGTAGAAAAGATTAGACAATGGATGGAGCCAGATACAGAGAGAACAAAGATCCCCTCCATGAAAGCCTACAACACCAAGAAATTAAGGGAGAAAACAAGTGAGGTCAATGAAATAATGGGCATAATACACACCACCAGTATCACAGAAACAAATAACTTGGCATATGCAGGAGCAAGATTAGTAGCAGAACTGATGGGGATTCGAACACCAACACCACCAGCACAACCAACCCAACAGAAACCAAAACAGCAGCCTCCGTTGGAAAGGCGCCTGGAAAAGCAAATCATGGTGATGAGATCTGACTTGAGTAAACTGAAAGAGATGGCAGGAAAAAGGCTAAGAAGCAAGAAAACAAGGGAGGAACTCAATGAGAAATACAAAGTACAAGAGAGGGGACTAAACAACACAATAGAAGATGTAAAACAGAGGCTTAAGGCCAAAGCACATAAGATCCAACGGTACATGAACAGGAAAAAGGGATACCAACAGAACAAACTATTCGGAACCAACCAGGAAAGACTATACAGCCAACTAAGAGGGGAAGACAACCACCAAGAACTTCCCGAAGCCGAACCAAGTAAGAGACTCTGGGAAAACATCTGGAGCAATCCGGTATCACACAACAAACATGCAACATGGCTCCAGGAAGTCAAGGAAGAAGAAACAAGGAGAATAAAACAAAGATTCACAGAGATCACGGCAGACACAGTCAGACATCAACTAAAGAAAATGCCAAACTGGAAAGCCCCAGGTCCCGATGAAGTCCATGGATACTGGCTCAAAAACTTCAAGGCCCTACACCAACGAATAGCAGAACAACTCCAGCATTGTATCTCAAATCACCATGCACCCAAATGGATGACCACGGGAAGAACATCCTTAGTACAAAAAGACAAGAGTAAGGGAAATATAGCCAGTAACTACAGGCCTATCACCTGCCTACCAATAATGTGGAAGTTACTAACAGGTATCATCAGTGAAAGGCTATACAACTACCTAGAGGAGACAAACACCATCCCCCACCAACAGAAAGACTGCAGAAGGAAGTGTAGGGGCACAAAAGACCAGCTCCTGATAGACAAAATGGTAATGAAGAACAGTAGGAGAAGGAAAACCAACCTAAGCATGGCATGGATAGACTATAAGAAAGCCTTTGACATGATACCACACACATGGCTAATAGATTGCCTGAAAATATATGGGGCAGAGGAAAACACCATCAGCTTCCTCAAAAATACAATGCGCAACTGGAATACAATACTTACAAGCTCTGGAATAAGACTAGCAGAGGTTAATATCAGGAGAGGGATCTTCCAGGGCGACTCACTGTCCCCTCTACTCTTCGTAGTAGCCATGATTCCCATGACAAAAGTACTACAGAAGATGGTTGCCGGGTACCAACTCAAGAAAAGAGGCAACAGAATCAACCATCTGATGTTCATGGACGACATCAAGCTGTATGGGAAGAGCATCAAGGAAATAGATTACCCTCCCTAAATCAGACTGTAAGGATTGTATCTGGGGACATCAGGATGGAGTTTGGAATAGAAAAAATGCGCCTTAGTCAACATACAAAAGGGCAAAGTAACAAGGACTAAAGGGATAAAGCTACCAGATGGGAGCAACATCAAACACATAGACGAGACTGGATACAAACACCTGGGAATAATGGAAGGAGGGGATATAAAACACCAAGAAATGAAGGACACGATCAGGAAAGAATATGTGCAGAGACTCAAGGCGATACTCAAGTCAAAACTCAATGCCGGAAATATGATAAAAGCCATAAACATATGGGCAGTGCCAGTAATCAGATATAGCGCAGGAATAGTGGAATGGATGAAGGCAGAACTCCGCAGCATAGATCAGAAAACCAGGAAACATATGACAATACACAAAGCACTACAACCAAGAGAAAATACGGACAGACTATACATTACACAAAAGGAAGGAGGGAGAGGACTACTAAGTATAGAGGACTGCGTCAACATCGAGGAACAGAGCACTGGGGCGGTAAATCTGAAAACCAGTGAAGACGAGTGGCTAAAGAGTGCATGGGAAGAAGGACTAATAAAAGTAGACGAAGACCCAGAAATATACAGAGACAGGAAAATGACAAACAGAACAGAGGACTGGCCACAACAAACCAATGCACGGGACAATACACGAGACAGACTAAAGAACTAGCCAGCGATGACACATGGCAATGGCTACAGAGGGGAGAGCTAAAGAAGGAAACTGAAGGAATGATAACAGCAGCACAAGATCAGGCCCTAAGAACCAGATATGTTCAAAGAGCGATAGACGGAAATAACATCTCTCCCATATGTAGGAAGTGCAATACGAAAAATGAAACCATAAACCACATAGCAAGCGAACGCCAGGCACTTGCACAGAACCAGTACAAAAAGAAGCATGATTCAGTGGCAAAAGCCCTCAACTGGAGCCTGTGCAAGAAACATCAGCTACCTTGCAGTAATAAGTGGTACGAGCACCAACCAGAGGGAGTGATAGAAAACGATCAGGCAAAGATCCTCTGGGACTATGGTATCAGAATGGATAGGGTGATACGTGCAAATAGACCAGACGTGACGTTGATTGACAAAGTCAAGAAGAAAGTATCACTCATTGATGTCGCAATACCATGGGACACCAGAGTTGAAGAGAGAGAGGAAAGGAATGGATAAGTATCAAGATCTGAAAATAGAAATAAGAAGGATATGGGATATGCCAGTGGAAATCGTACCCATAATCATAGGAGCACTAGGCACGATCCCAAGATCCCTGAAAATGAATCTAGAAAAACTAAGGAGGCTGAAGTAGCTCCAGGACTCATGCAGAAGAGTGTGATCCTAGAAACGGCACACATAGTAAGAAAAGTGATGGACTCCTAAGGAGGCAGGATGCAACCCGGAACCCCACACTATAAATACCACCCAGTCGAATTGGAGGACTGTGATAGAGCAAAAAAAAAAAAAAAAAAAAAAAAAAAAAAAAAAAAAAAATAATAATAATAATAATAATAATAATAATATCCTACTCACCTCCATAGACAACCCAAGATCAGACTCTAATCTTCATGTACTCGACGCTAAAATCAAAGAATATATACACATATATATTTAAATTCTCATTATCCCACGAGGCTGCACGCCTGAAATTTATTGAACGTACATTCAGTTAGAAACTGCAGCCATCCCCTCCTTTCCTAAAATTGGGCGGCCTGAGTTCTTTCTTCATTTCGGCCCTAAGTAGCACCAAGTTGAAATAAGTTTCGGCGAAAGAACCCGCCGACGAGAATATCCCGGGCGAATGTTTGCCGGCACTTGGAATTTAGTTTGCGGAAGGCGGGTGGGTGGGAAGGGTGTTGGCTGGGGGGGGCTTGGTGGTTCTGCCTAATGAAAATTAAATCTTAGATCTTACGGACGACGGTTGGAAATGTAGATATTTATCCTAAGTTGGAATATACTGTGCGGACGGTATCTGCTTTTGTATTCAATTTCATTTGACACACACACACACACACACGTACGCGACGTAGCTCAGCAGCAAAGAGGCAGCATTTGAAAGGTTCGTAAGACAACTCCTAATTAGATACCAACATCCCCTGGCAAGGCAATGGAAAAAAAAGGCTTGAGGACGAATGCTCGCCTAAGTGCAAAATCAGGTGCGTGGGTTCGAATCCCACAACGCGAGAAATAGCTTCTTCATTTATTACCCCCATTCGGATTCAAGGCTTGTAGTGATGCTCTTATCCCAAAATTGGCAAGAAGTCGAGATGTTAACGGGGGTATTGTGGGCATTGAGAATACAAATATATCTGCTAAAATCAGAAAAATATATCGGCTAAATAATCACAGTAGATGCACGTGACTTCATTATATAAGAATGCCACTAGAAATATATATATATATATATATATATATATATATATATATATATATATATATATATATATATATATATATTTTGCGCGATCCTTTTAAACCTCACCCCTTGCATTATAATACATAAGTATGAAACCCGGAAATTACGTCAATTACAATTTTTATCCCTTAGCATATAATACCTCCGGTAATAACACAAATACATTGATGAATTTTTTCATAATCCTTGATAATGACGCAGACGCTTCTGGGAATATCGAGTATAATTGATAGGGAATAGCTTATACTTTCAACGATATTTAATAGTATTGATATCAACGATAATACTGTGGTTAACCACTTGGAGAATATTTCCTGCAATATTTGACATTTGAGATATTTATTATCCGCGATGCTGATTTACATTCCAAAAACAATTTGATAGATAATTCTTAGTACATTGAGAGTTTTTTATATTGGCATTTTACAATAATTAAATTCGTTGTGAATAAAAAAAAAAGCGTCTGTAAAATTCAAACTAATATCCGTGATAATGACATTGTATCAAAAGCACTTCAATGAACAATTCTTAATTCAACCAGGATTCATCAACATTTTTTTGTATTGGCGCTTTATAATAATCAAATTCATTACGAATCAAAAACGGAAACGTCTGTAAAAGGAAAGCAGAACTTTATTTATAAACATCAAGTTGTCATCGCTCTCTCTCTCTCTCTCTCTCTCATTTTTTTTTTTTTTTTTTTTTTACAGATTCAGGTCAGTTTCAGCAGTAAAAATGTTCCATTATTTTGCCTGAAACCGAACAAGAAAACTTCTCCATTTTGTTAAGCTTCTCGCTCTAAAAATCAGGAAACAAAAGTCGTTCATTGCTCTATGAATAACGGAGCGAAATAAAGTTCGTAAATTTTTCCCAGTTAGGTCAAACGTCGTCGGCAAGAAATGAAAGCAAGTTTCCCTCGTGCATTTGCCATTCGTTTATGCACTATGCATTCGAGTTCCGGCACATTTAAAAACGTCTTTTACTTTTATTTGCGTCCGGAAGAAATCAGGAACACTCATATCTGGTTGGTCGGCTGTCTTCTGTGCCTGCAATGGAATATTATTCTCCCTGGGACAATTTAATTTCGTCTTTTCATATTCTTATGTGTGTGTGTGTGTGTGTGTATGAACATTGTGAATTTCACTTTGATGTCTTTTACTAAAAATATTCTGGACAAAACAAAATCGAATAAAATAAAAATAATGGCAAATATAATCTCTTAAGAAACAACAGATTCTTTTCATTAAGATCTGAGCTTAAAGAAACAGCTCTCATTTATCTAAGTTAATATTAACGGCCGCATAATTCAACAGATAGACCTTAACAAGAGAGACAATCGGTCTTGGTCGACAAATTAAACGTTATTTTTGTCACTTTAGAGGATGACTGACAAACAGTTTCTCACGAGTCAACTTTGAGAACTCGTTATTTACCAGTTTTAAGTTAAAGCAGATCTATAAAAGCAATTTTATTTCCCTCAAAATATCCCCGAGTAAAAGTAAGATTGAAAATGGTTACTCTTATAGTTGAAAATTAAAGAAAGTATGTCAGCAAGAACTGCATTAGTTATGTTAATTAAGTTCCTGCCACCTGTTGGAAACGATCGTGTGAAATATTGTCATTTAATTGCTGAGATTTTGAGGAATTGCACGGTATATCAAGTGATGATTTGGCCTTAAATTTTAAACGACTTAGATTGATGGTTTTTAAGTTGTGGATTAATTTTATTCGGACTTTTTGAAAATGTAAAAACTGCGTTCATTTTTATCTGTTCAGCATCACATGTGACTCATCCGACATATGCCTAAATGGTGTTAGTTATACTTCGACCTTCTAAAAATTCAAACTGTCCTTGCACACATATATATAATATATATAATGAGTATGTTTTTGTGTGTATGCATTATATATACATTATATATATATATATATATATATATATATATATATATATATATATGTGTGTGTATATATATCCACTTTCCACACTTCCATTATCCGAGATAATTGGGACGAGTGTGAGGTCAGGTACAGGCTAAGTCCAAATTAGTTACAGTTAAACCTTCATCTCCCTTTCCTTTTGAAATACACGTAATCCTAACCAGATATATAGCAGGAGAATTATTCCACAAAATGCGCTCGCTCGAACGCATCCGATTACTTTATGCCGCTAAAAATTTCAAAACCATTTTTTTCCGCAGATGTCTCAACTTATACATTCCTGACAAAAAGGAAGGTTTTCTTTGTGCTTTAATTTATTCTGAATACGTAAAACTTCTCTCTCTCTCTCTCAGATGTTATGAATTATGTATGAAATTTCCAGTTTTAAATAATTTTTTTTAGCGTTATGTCGTTCTGAATATATATATATATATATATATATATATTATATATATATATATATATATATATATATATAGATATAATATAGTGCGTTACTATACTGTGACCGGAAATAAGTAAATATCCACAATTTTGTTTTGTTTTATATACTAGTATATACTAGTATATATATATATATATATATATATATATATATATATATATATATATATATATATATATGTATATATATATATATATATATATATATATATATATATATGTGTGTGTGTGTCTGTATATATAAATCGTTTCATTTGATCATAAGCGATCATTTATCTAGGCAATATCCTTCCCACACATAATACCCATACACACGTCCATAAGAGTCTATGTGGCATTGTAATTATGGTATTATGAAAGTAATTTGCCTGGTCTGTGGATTACTTTCATTTAAATATTGGACAAATTTGAATTTCAAGGATATATTGGGATCAAACTAAAATTATTAATGATGTGTCAAGTCTGCACAACATTTTTGCTGCTGAGATCAGTGCACAGATATGTAAATAATTACTCACAACCACACACAACCACACACACCACACACACACACACACGACACACACCATATATATATATATATATATATAGATATGATATATATATATATATATATATTTTATATATATATTATGTGTATATACATATATGTATACACACACACACACGCATTAATATATACATATATATATACTATATAATACTATATATATATAATATAATATATTAATATATATCATATTATATATATATGCCATATATTTATATGACCTTATTTTAGTTCTCTGTCCTTTCTGGTTTTTCTCTGAGTAAATTTACCCAATACTATTCACCTGTGAATGATTACGACAAAATAATTCACTGTATTAAATCACGCATTTATAGACACTCACAAATAATAATAATAATAATAATAATAATAATCATAATAATAATAAATTAATAATAATGTGGCGCGGTGGCAGAGTCGGTTAGGTCGTGAATGGACTGGTTAAGCAACATTGGGGCTGGTCAGTCGTTGGATGTTGGGTGACCGCTCTCCTCGGCGTCGATTCCTTGGGAAAGGATCTTAACCATAATTTCCTCAGTCTACTCAGCTGTAACTGAGTACCTATCCCTGATGGGGTAGGGTCCAGCTATGGGTTAAATAGCAAAACTCAGCAATGATGGAAAGAAATGAAGGAATAAACAACAACGACGTAAATGGAACCTCTTGCAACAGAGGAGCTTCGTCCGGCAGCCAGGTATTCAACCCAATTGAAGGGGAAGACGGTCAGGTACTTGGAGGTCGTCATCCAGCAACTGACCACCACAACGACAATAACCAACAGCCTGAGATTGGAGCTACAGAAGCAAACCAAAGGAAGAAAATGGACAAGAGAAGAAAATAAGGAAATACGGAGATGCTACATCAGAAGCAACCCGACGGAGAGAGGATATAGAAGGAATTGGTCAACATCTGGAATGAGAGTTACAGTTAAACCTTCATCTCCCTTTTGAAATACACGTAATCCTAACCAGATATATAGCAGGAGAATTATTCCACAAAATGCGCTCGCTCGAACGCATCCAATTACTTTATGCCGCTAAAAATTTCAAAACCATTTTTTTTCCGCAGATGTCTCAACTTATACATTCCTGACAAAAAGGGAAGGTTTTCTTTGTGCTTTAATTTATTCTGAATACGTAAAACTTCTCTCTCTCTCTCTCAGATGTTATGAATTATGTATGAAATTTCCAGTTTTAAATAATTTTTTTAGCGTTATGTCGTTCTGAATATATATATATATATATATAGATATCTATATATATATATATATATATATATATATATATATATATATATATATATAGTGCGTTACTATACTGTGACCGGAAATAAGTAAATATCCACAATTTTGTTTTGTTTATATACTAGTATATACTAGTATATATATATATATATATATATATATATATATATATATATATATATATATATATATATATATACTATATAGTATATATATATATATATATATATATATATATATATATCTATATATGTCTGTGTGTGTGTCTGTATATATAAATCGTTTCATTTGATCATAAGCGATCATTTATCTAGGCAATATCCTTCCCACACATAATACCCATACACACGTCCATAAGAGTCTATGTGGCATCTGAGCTCGCTCGTAAAAAAAAAATGAGTAATTATGTTTGCGTACTATCTGTATAAAACTTGAAACAATATTTACTCAGATCATCCATAACCTGATTAAACAACTTGTTTCTTTAGTCTTCGCTTAATTCCTCCAGTACCTCTTATCTTTCTCTATTCTTCTTTTGTTTGTTTAAAAATGTTTTAGTGGTATATGAGAGAGAGAGAGAGAGAGAGAGAGAGAGAGAGAGAGAGAGAGAGAGAGAGAGAGAGAGCGAAGTGTTTGTTTTGTTTGCATCTGTTAGAAATCTGTTCAAGGATCTTTTTTTTTTTTTTATTAATTATCTCCCACAATCATTCACAGCGGATCTGTACAATTATACAGAGTAAAGCGTCTGTTCTGTCTGTATCTGTCAGAAATCTGTTAAAAAATATGTATTTTATGATTGTCTCCCACAATCACTCACATACAATCGGAACTTCTGTATAAAGTTGGTTGTTTGTATCTGTCAGAAATCTGTTAATTTTTTTATCATTATCTTCCACAATCATTTACAAACAGTCTGAACCTTTATAAAGATTAAAGCATCTGTTTTGTTTGTATGTTTCAGAAGTCTGTAAAAAAAAATCTGTATTTCATGATTATCTTCCACAAT
Source organism: Macrobrachium nipponense (assembly GCF_015104395.2). Classification (NCBI taxonomy): domain Eukaryota; kingdom Metazoa; phylum Arthropoda; class Malacostraca; order Decapoda; family Palaemonidae; genus Macrobrachium; species Macrobrachium nipponense. Next base: position 11,343,893 of record NC_087206.1, read on the forward strand.
CAGTCACAGATAATTTGAGCCTTTATACAGACCTTTTTCGTATATGTAAAAAATCTGTTAAAAATCTGTATTTTATTATTATCTCCCACAATCGCTCACAAACAATCTGAACCTTTATACAGAGCATTGCGTTTGTTGTCTTTGTATCTGTCAAAAATCTTTTTAAAAATCTGGTATTTTATGATTATCTTCCACAATCATTCACAGACAATCTGAACCTTTATGCTGGCTAGCAAAACCACGCATTGCTCAGCGGCAACCATTACGACACACGTCGTAACCCTACGTGCCTGAGGATCTGGGGATTAAAGCGAGAATATATTATCGTCACAATGGCAGCATAGTAGTAGTAGTGTATCCCCAGGACCCAAGTCCTGTGTATCCCCAAACCCTCCCGCCCTTCTTAGCGGTCACTGTATTCCCAGCCAAGTTCGGGTCGTAGCCAGGATGGGCGTGGTCGCTCTGCTAACGTTAGGGACAGAGGGAAGGAAGGAAGGAAGGCAGGATTTGTAGTTGACTCGAGAACTTTGTTTTTTCGAAATAGTTTGTGCGGAATAAGCATCTCGGGGACGGAATATGGGAGAGGTGAAGCCTTAGAATGTAGCTGCTTTTGTAATAAGGTTTTTTAGTATTATTATTATTATTACTTTTGTATGTCAAGGAATGGAAATTCTATCTCTCTCTCTCTCTCTATCTGTGCTTACCTAGTTTCCCGCCCATCCTCTACTTCCACTTCCTTGAAAGATGTTTGTATAATACTGATATCCTTAGATTCGCTCTCTCTCTCTCTCTCAACTTACCTATTTTCCCTCTCTCTACTTCCACTTATTTTGAAGATGATCACATAACACTGATGCCCTGAAATTCTCTCTCTCTCTCTCTCAGCGCGTATTTAGGTAGTCCTCCTATCTTCCATCGTTTAAAAGGAGGTTCCATCTGCTGCCTTTATCCTCCACCGTTTCAAAGGAGTGTCAGGCGCTGCTTTCTTCCTTCCATCCTCCCTCCTTTATCTCTCATTTTCTTTCTCTCAAGCGCTACTCCTCACAAAAAAAGGGGGGGCCGGGACGGAGTGAGATTAGGGGTTGAAGACCGTAATCGTTTATGGGACGGACGAATCGTTGAATTCACCTCCTCTTCAGGCCCCTTTCACTTCCCTTCAGAAAATTAAAATCATCCTCAGGTGTTGGAAAATGCAAATGCGAGGGAATATTTAAAATGTGCTGATGTATGATTGGGGGGAAAATCTCTGTCTACTTCGATGATGATACCCAATATCATAAAAATATATGTATCCGTCTCGTCCATCACCTCTTTTTTTTTTTTCTCTCTTCTCTCTCCATTCGTCGGTATACTGCAAGTGTCGTATATTTTAATAACACTTTATGCAGACAGTCATTTCATCGTCAGACAAAGCTGTAGATTTTTATAGCGTAAAGGTGAAGTATCAGAGTGATACGCATTCATCAGATATTTTATCCTGATTTCCTTCACTACGCAGCGGTCATTTTTCTGACACCGAAAAGTGGTCATACCCAGCATTCTCAGGGCTGGGTATGACCAATTACGAGGCATTCGAAAAAGGTGCAATTCCCTCCCGGGCAAATTTAGGGCATCCGAGACCGTTTAGTCATGACGACTTCAGGCCACAGAAACCAACCGATCGATCAGCGGAAAAATGCTGACGAGGATTTAGGAGACTATTCAAAATAGATGAAATAAATAGTTAAATCGGAAGAATGAAAAGGAAATGAAATATAGAGCGAATACAGGCAGCGTAAAGGTGAAAAAGAAATGTTTTAAAAGACTTCTTTCTTCAGGGCATGAAATATAGTAAATGTTGACTTTATACTTGTTTTTTCAAATGCCAGTGCATTATTCGCTATATGTATAGCAGCCCTTCACTTTGTCTACCGATCTACGCTCCCGAGGTTGTTAGCCCTTCAAAGACTTACCAAAACAAGAGCTTCAAAGAGAATTACCTTTTTTGTATTATTATTTATTCATTTATTTTATTTCATTGTCATTATTTTTTTTTGAGAGAGAGAGAGATGTATATTTCTGGTGATAGAAGTTCACTCTCGTCGTGGTTCGGAAGTCACGTAAAACCGTTGGTCCCGTTGCTGAATAACCACTGGTTCCATGCAACGTCAAAACACCATACAAACAAACAAACAAACAATTTCTATTTTTTATTCATTTATTTTTGTGAAACTGAATCGTGGGTATTGCAACCAGGGTATGGGAAAAATTGGCTGAAGTGTTGAAATTGATTCGGATGTAAAGTGTACGGCCTGTGGTTGGCTAATAGTATACAGTCTTTAGCAAAGACTACATA
>NC_087206.1:11351227-11393727 GCF_015104395.2 Macrobrachium nipponense
TATAAATTTTTTATATTTTCATTCTGATAGATATATCATAAACATCACATCCTAAAATTTCTGTATCTTTAACTCAACGCGAAACAACTTTTACAGACCTTTTTAGGCTCTTCCTCAGGGCTCATCTACCCCCCAACAAGAACAACAGGAAATTAGTTTGTAGGTTTACTCCCCGAGTAAGTGGAAACAAAAAGGGGCTTTAAAGGATTTAGATGCCTTTAGGAAGGCTGATTTGCCAACAGGTGAATGCCCATTATTTCACGATGGATAATAGGAAAATTAAAAAGGGATCATATTACGTGGCAATAAGGCAGAGACAGCAATTAAATGACATAAGATGTCAACTGATTGTTGTTTTATATATGAAAAAATAGTTAGAAAAGAAAGTAAAAAATGAAAGTAAATAAAGACAAAAAAAAAGGAGCAAAACAAAACGTAGACATGAGAGAAAAATCATAAAACAACAAGTGATCAAGAGTTATTAAGGCACCCCACTCACTGCCAGAGGCATTAAAAAAGGGGGGAGGGGGGGATGATGAAGCACCTAGCAATGAAAAATAAACGAGGGACGTAAAAGACACAAAAAAAAGGAGGAAAAAGAAAGAATAAGAAGAAGGAGAAGAAGACTTCACTGAACATCCAAACACTTCAAATCAAGGACTGGAAAATCGAAGGAGAGAGAGAGAGAGAGAGAGAGAGAGAGAGCTTTCTCTCACGCCGTGTTAGTTTTTCATCCGTGAAGATCGACGGTCCGACAAACACGGTTCCCCGGGCGCAATTATCCCCCGTAACGGACGGCGACCTGTTTGGATATCATTAGATCCATGAGCCACACACAACGGCTAATGGCCGAAAGTTAGGCGGCATTCGGCCGGAAGTAGCAGCAGCAGCGACAGCAGAAAGCTGGAAGTTGCAAGTGGCGGGAAAACACGACGGGACATAAAGCTGTCACTGACGTCAGTTCCCGACTTTATCGACGGCCATTACTTGAAGGAGTGTGCCGTGGCGATGGGCATGTCAGCCCTGCGTTATTGGGTCATTCTGCGATAAAAGACCGGCGTTAAATTAGGTATTGACAAGTCGACGGACGCCGAAACTAGCGCCAATGAGAACCGGAATAAGGTGAGGTAGGTTTCCGTGAAGGGGGGGTGGGGGCCAGTTACGCTTCGCAATCAGTTGGTCTTTTGAGTGGAATACAGTGAATGTTTATTTATACACATTAACACGTTTCTGTATATATATATATATATATATATATATATATATATATATATATATATATATATATATATATATATTCACGCATTATGAATTATGAAATGAAATGGTAGGGGGGTGGGATTGGTTTAGTTTTTCCTATGGGCGACATACGAAAAACACCCTGGCCTTAAGATATCCCTCATTACCACCTTTTATTTATATTATATATATATATATATATATATATAATATTATTCTGTATGTATGTATGTAATGTAAATGTATAATATAAGAATTTTAACCCACTACATTGTAAATGCAATACCACTAACCTCATCGTAATGATGATTCACCGAAGGTTTCTGGGTTTTTATAGTTTTAAAAACTGTCGTTGTAGTGTACACGATTTTCATCTATAATGCAAAGGTAATACATTCAAAGTATTTTATTACTCTAGTAGATTCGCATCAACCGTGCATATGATGTCTAGGCCCGTCCCTTACGGCGCTCCTGATTGGCTGTTGATAAACCCAGTCACAGGGCTGGAAACTCTCAGTCTCTCTCGTGAGTTTACATAGGCAGGATGTATGTTCCACCTCTCCTGAGGGATACTTTTGAAAGACGTATCCCTCAGCAGAGGTGGAACATACATCCTGCTTATGTGAACTCTCTCGAGAGACTGAGAGTTTCCCGCCCTGTGATTGGCTTATTAACAGCCAATCAGGAGCGTCGTAAGGGACGGTCCTAGATAGCAGGTGCACGGTTGATGTGAATCTACTATGTACTGGAGTGTATCACCGTCAAAGATGTCCCCTGCTCGCTGACCTGAGACCTCAACTTCGTCACAGGGAGTTTGGTGTTTTGCGATCTGTTTTACATCACTGATATGAATTAAAATTACGAGTCTCACTGAAATTGGAGGATTCGTCTTATCTAATAGTCGCCTTATCCGACGAATTATACGGTATCTGTAATAATGTATCACACAAATAAGGAATGGCCTGTAACAGGTGATTATATACATGCAGTCAAATACGTTGCATATTCAGAAAGACCCTAGTTATACAATATAGAATAATCGCGAAAACTATCTGTCATTAGTTTGCTGTTCAGGGGATTTTCTCTTAATTTGAGGATCTAGTCTTTACAGACTGCCGTAGACCCTTGTGCCGTGAGCTAGATAACAACAGAGCACAATATTCTCTTATAACGAGCTGTATTTCCTTCCTTGTAATCGAGGGCGAAGTGGGAGCACTTAGAATTTCATATCCAATTTCATTTCCAGGAAAATGAGCGTATCCCCGACAAATGGGTCTCGTTTTTGTGCGCAACGGGAAGACTCCCTAACGGGTAACTGTTCTTGAGGGTCTATTGTGGAAGCCTCCTCGTATCAAATCATGAGATTCAGTCAGAGATATTCGAGATGCAACTGCAATTTCCCAAAAAGGAAATAAATGTTAAATGTTAATGAAAAGGAGGGATGTTTATCACATTCTGTTCTAAAAGAATAATATGACAGGCGAATTCATCGTAAATTTCCAATTCGGTGATCAATGAAAAGTGGCCAAAATGAATTTGTTAATAGAAACTCATATGCTTGGGTGATACATTATTCACTATGACTGAATGAAATGGCCCTGGCTGCTGCCGAAACAAAGGCCTTTAATGGCTAATAAATAACAAGTGGGACTAATTCACTCGTTTCTCTGCTGTAGTGCTTCCTTTTCTAGCCTTCCACCTTTTCCATACCATTATCAACCTTCCTCTCTCTCTCTCTCTCTCTCTCTCTCTCTCTCTCTCTCTCTCTCTCTCTCTCTCTCTCTCTCTGCGAGTGAACCGTCTCGAACCGTCTTTGTTCCATGTCAGTCGGTCCTAACTCTGTTACAAAACTGCGTTAAATGCTATACATCATTAAAAGTTGATGAGATCTGCTAGAAAAACGTTTAATGAAATGATTCGAATTATTCAAAAGAAGAGACTGGACTGTACGGAAGATGCCTTTGCACTAACAAAACAAACAAAAAATTTAGTTGAAGCCACATACCAAAATTCTAAGGAATACCCATCCCTAAATTCAAACGAAGAGAAACGAAGACTTGAAATGAAAAACAAAATCGCATCGCAGCGAGGCAGAAAAACGCTGGAAGCGAGAGAGAAGGAGGAGGAGGAGGAGGAGTCTTCTGAAAGGGGGGAGAATGGCATATCCCGATGAAAACAGCCACTGACCCTTAATAGGAGTTCCAGAACGCGAGAGGCGAGCCCCTAATGGAACGAACGCACTGCCCATTAGTTAACTTCCAGCAACGGCGGTTGGGAAAGGTTCCTTGCAGAATTCCTCCGAACAAAGGATGTTTTTGCTCTTAAAATCTGCGTAGGATCGGCCCGAATTCTCCTCCATGATTAATCTTGGTTTAGGCTGTGGTAAGTGTTCCGTGATTGTGTTTTAATATTTGTGTTCAAAAGGTGAATTGCCTACTTCGAGGAGGGTGTGTTTCCCGTTGAGTTTTTCAGGGGAGGAAATATTCCAATAAATAGAAAATTTAATAGAATAGTAAAAATACAGACGAATGTGAACACGGAACGGGATTTTCCATTATTTTCATTTGAAGTATATAAGCCCCTCAGGGCCTTATAAACTTAAACCCTCCGCAAATGGTAAACGAGAAGAGACTCGAGAAAAAGAATTTAAAAAAAGTGCAAAACAAGCAAAAAAGAAAACTAAAAAAAGATAAACCTTCCCTTCAGGGACTGGAAAATCGAAAACGCAACGCTTTGCAACAGCTTTTTTTTTTTTTTTTTTTTTTTTTTGCGTCGGTTTTTCAAGCGTGAGGAATGACCCTCTGACAAACATGTTCCCCGGTGCAATTACCTCCATAACTGGAGTCTCGCTTGTTTGGATATCATTAGGGGAGCCATGAGCCATACTGGCCAATGACTGGAAGTTACAGCTTTCACCGTAACCCTTTTCATAACACAAGTGGCTGGAAATATTATGACGTGGGGTGTGACATCAAAGAGAATATGGGACGACCCGGAGACATAAAACGGAAGGCTTATATTCGTTGTGACATCGAAAACGAGGAGCTGACGATAGCTGGACATTAAGTGAATGTTGTACTAACACTGTGACATCAAAAATAAAGAACTGACAACAGTCAGACATCAAATGAACGTTGTACTAACACGTGACATCAAAAATAAAGAACTGATAACAGTCAGGCATCAAATGAACGTTTTACTAACACTGTGACATCAAGCAGAAGATCACACTCAGATACCAAAATTAAGATCTAACATCAGTGGCATAGCAAACTTCTGACAAAACTGATGTTTCAGACCTGGCACTTTAGATACTATCTAAAAGTACTGAGCATCAAATAGATTACAATGGTGAGTATAATGACGCGTGACACTAAGATAAAATAGAGAGCCTGCAACATCATTCATTATCTGCAACGCCAAGTTGAAGTCAAAGAGAATTACGCAGCCCTGGCCTCATCTCAGACGTCTAAGATGGCAATCTGGCAGTTACAGCAGTATCGACCTGTTAAACATTTTTTTAAATGAAGCTGAGAAAAATAGTGAGAAAAAATATAATTTACGAATGATTTCATTATTTTTTAGTCTGACGACAAAGCCTTTATTAAGGCTTTCTCAGTGGCACTTATTATAACATAATTTCCATATCTCGTAATTCAAAGAGTACCTTGTATAGAACAGCGTATGAATATTAGGTAAAGAAATATTTTTTCTCGACATAAATTGGACTGAAATTATGATGTGAAATATTGAATTATTATACTCTGCTATTACTTATGGTACATCATGATTCAGTCTTCTGAATAGTTGTCGTTTTTTTTTTTTTAATGTTCACTTATACCGTGGTATCATATTTGATACACCATGATTCATGATTCAGTTTCCTAAATAGTTTTTTTTAATGTTCAATTATACCTTGGTATTATATTTGATTCATCATGATTCAGTCTCCTGAATTTTTTTCATTTTTTAAAATTCATTTAATGTTCCAGAGTCAAGATAAACGAATCACAACCGGTGAGAATACAACGAAGAAATGAATATTACAAGAGACGCCTTGTTTTCCACAAGAGGTCACGTGTCGGCGGGACGCAACCCCACCCCCCCCTCGAAGCAAACCCCTTACAGTTCCCTAGTGACGTCGTCTCTCATTTTCCTGTCTGTTTTTCCCCCGTTTCTTAATTTTTCCCTTTCAATTATGCCTTCCTTCCCGTCCCTCTTCTTTTTCCTCCATCTTTAGCCCAAGACTAGGATTAATTAGAGGATCATTTTCCCTCCCTCTTGTCAGCCGTTCTTAATATATAGGTGTCGCACTGCATTTTCAGATCTATATATACGTATGTATATATACGAGGCTGGGAGCCCCTATCTATACGTTTCTTTTGACTCCCTGCTAAACCCTTGTAAACAACCAATTCACAGCCGATATCACGAAATCAAAATTCCGTCAGAATTTCACGGCGTGGCGTTAAAATGATTTAATACGAATCCAACGTTTCATATGACAAAATGCAATCTTTGAGACATGGCCTCAATACTTGAGGATGTGAAGTCAGGGTTTTCTGGGAATGTTGTGGGTTGAACTGCACTTCCAAAGGAGACGCAAGGACTCTTAAGACATGTCTGGATAACACTTCAGCAGCTGAGAAAGAGAGAGAGAGAGAGAGAGAGAGCCTGAAGAAGAAGAGGTAGAACAAAGAAGAAGGGAAGAGACATGAGAGAAGAGAGAGAGAGAAGCAGAGAGAGCGAGGAAGAAGAGAAGAATAGAGAGAGAAGAGAGAGAGAGAGAAGAGACAAAGAGAGAGATCAGAGAGAGAGAGAAGAGAGAGAGAGAGAAGAAGAAGAGAGGAGAGAGAGAGAGATCAGAGAAGAAGAGAAAGAAGAGAAGGGGGAGAGAGAGAGAGAGGAGAGAGAGAGAGAGAGAGAGAGAGAGAGATCAGAAGAAGAAGAAGAGAGATAAGGTGAGAGGGAGCAGAGAGAGGGCAGAAGACGAAGAAGACAGATAAGAGAGAGAGGGAGCAGAGGAAGAAGAAGAAGAGAGAGAGAGAGAGAGAGAGAGAGAGAGAGAGAGAGAGAGTTTCAACATACGTTTGACGCAGCATGAAAATAGACAAGCAGGTAAACAGAACGACAGGACAAACAGAGGCACACAAAGACAGAAAGTTAATTACTGACTTACAATTTTCACAAGGTAACATGCAAGATATAGATAGATAGATAGATGGATGGATGGATAGATTGATAGATAAAAGATAGTTCGATAGATACATAGATAGTTCAATGGATAGAAAGTACATTTCTGATAATCACATCCCTGAACATTTTGCTCGACATTTAAAAGTGTCATTTTTCAACGTGATCCCTCCAAATGGATTATTTCGCTCTTATGGTTGTGTCCGTATCTAGCCCAGTCTTGTAAGCAGAAGAAAGGTTACGTATGGAGAGAAGCGATTGCTATTAGAGAACTCCATACAATCGCTTTGTAAAAAAAGTATAGTCGCCAAATCTCTCTCTCTCTCTCTCTCTCTCTCTCTCTCTCTGTCTCTCTCTCTCTCTCTCTCTCTCTCTCTCTCTCTCTATCTCTCTCTCTCTCTCTCTCTCTCGCTCTCTCCTCTCTCTCTCGTTATCTATATATATAGATAGATAATATAAAATAATAATATATAAATATATATATATATATATATATAGAATATATATATTTATATATATACCTATATATATATATATAGATATACATGTATATAATATCTATATATATATATATATATAATATATATATATATATATATATATATATATATCTATATATATATATATATATAATAAAACATACTATACATACATTCATACATACATACATATATAAACGCATATATTTATATACACATCATTATATATGACTGGGACTAAGCTTACAGTAGGAACAGCAAAACAGGGAGGAAATGAAATACCAGCGTTCAAAATTCTCCAGTGCATAAAACTGACGGACAAACTTCCTTCGGGATTGCCGCATCTACGTCAGGAAATAACACTATCGATTATCTACAAGAGCGGTGGGCGGAGAGTATCTTAGTAAGTGTACGAAAAAAGCAGGTGAAAAAGCAGAGTGAGAGAAAGGTGAAAAGTTTGTGAAAGAGAGAGAGTAAGAGAGAGAAAAAGGTGAAAAGGTTTCAGTTGAAGAAAAAACGAGAGAGAGAGAGAGAGAGAGAGAGAGAGAGGTGAAAAAGTTGCAGTCCTACTAAAAAAAGGAGAGGTAAAATAATTTCATTCCGAGAGAGAGAGAGAGAGAGAGAGAGAGAGAGAGAGAGAGAGAGAGAGAGAGAGAGAGAGAGAGAGAGACCCTTTAATGAAATTAAATCTATTAAACTGAGAACACCTCCTGAAATAACTAATTAAGAAAAGGGGGCCCATTATACTTTTAACGCAATTAAAAGCATAACGCTAAAGAATTTCCTTTAACATAAAAACAACAAACAAAAACAAGCAAGATCAATAATGGAGGACGCAAGCAAAATGCACTTGCAAGCATGGCGTTGCAACAAATAAAGCAAAAAAAAAATAGAAAAAAGAAGCCCGCCTCGCTAATGACTAATGGAAGTACGTTCGGCAAGATAATTACTCGTAATTGAAGGAGAGCGTAATTACTCGATAATAGTAGGCAGGAGGAAAGACGGAGAAAATACATAGCGGTAAATGAGAGGAATTGCAAGTGAGGTAAGAGAATGGTAAGGAAAGATTGATGGATAGGAAGCGGTTATTAAAGAAATCGTTTTTTTTTGTTGAAGGGGCTGATTAGGAAATGCAAGAAAAAAAAATTAAGTTATAAAATGTATAAATAAAGCATCAGTACATTCCCTATATTATTATAGAATAAAAATGAGTTATGAAATGTATAAGTAAGAATCACTGCATTCTTTACATTATTATAAGATAAAAATTATTTATGATATGTATAAATAAAACATCAGTTCTTTCTTTATATTATTATAAGATAATAATGATTTATATGTATAAATAAAACATCAGTACATTCTTGGTATAAGTATGGGATACTTATTACGCAATTCATGTTCATGATCATATGTTCGTGAGAATAGCAACGCCACGCTGCAAAATTCAGTCAATCAACAATTACAAACTACAGCAGATGAAAGGGGACGAATTGAAAAAGCAAAATAAATAATGGTAATGAAATTAAATAAAATGCATACATTTTTAAAACATCAGTACATTCTTGATTTAATTAAAAGATAGTTATTATGTATATCATGCCCATGATCATATGATCACGGGAATAGCAACGCCATATTACAGAACTCAATCATTTTTTTACCAGTAAGGCAACAGAGGGTGGACATCAAACTCCAAATCGACAGTCACAATAACACAAACATATCTGCGTGTAAACAGCTTGCGCATTACACAAAGACCGATATACACCTACACTCACAGACACCATTCGAGCGTTACGAATATTTTGCGTAATTGTGCGCAAATTCACACAGAGCCATAATAAACGCCCTCGCATGCATGTCAGCGCCTTAAATGCAGGCGGTCATTCAATTTTCATTGTCATCCGTTACCCTCCTGTCTGGTCTTGACAGAAAGGACATCGCATTTCAATATTTTTCTTTCCGACGACGCTCTGCTGCTGCTGCTGCTGGTGCCGTCCTCAAGATTGGACTAGGGGTGATTTGGTTATCTGTATACATTAGATGTAATCTATTGTTTTTATATTTTGTAAGGGAGTTGGGTTCGTAATATATATATATATATATATATATTAATATATTATATATATAATAATATATATATATATTATATATATATATATATATATATATATATATTATATATATATTATAAACATATATATATATATACTACAATATAATATATACATTAATACATTTATGTACTGTATATATTTATATGTGTTAATGTATGTATATATATATTAGCTAAATATATATGATATATTATATATATATTATAATATTTTAATATATATGTAATATTATATTAAATGTCATATATGTGTGTATTTATGTATACATATATATATATATATATATATATATCTGTATGCACACATATATACATATATATATATATATATATATATATATATATATTATATATATATATATATATAAATCGAAACGATATTTTTCCATCTAAAGGATGTGACACCACGATCGAAACCACGAACCTTCCAACGCGAACCCCGCCTATACTTTACCCATTAGAGGATCCGGGACGGGATAATGCGACCGAGTTGATATTAATAATAGTCAAGGCAGGTTCTAAGAGGATTCCGAAATGAGATAATGGACCCAGGTCCGAAATTTTGAACCAGGCTGGGGAATTATGCATTAGGGAATAAACGAACGCGGTGTATGAAGGACCGAACTAGATAAATAATAATGAATACGAGGAATGAAATAACACTAATAGATACAAAAAAGAATGTTATACTGCATTGCCTCCATACGACGTTAAATGCATACGCGTTCAAACTCGTCAAGGAATGATCGAAACGATTTTGGTTAATCAAACCTTGATACAAACCGATCGAACTCGACGTCAGACAATCAAACTATGATCGAGTATCGAGTAGGGAGACTAGTGAACGAAAAGAATGAACCGAGAGGAAAACGAAGAGAATATAGAAAAGGAGGAGCGAACGGACGAGAGAGAGAGAGAGAGAGAGAGAGAGAGAGAGAGAGAGAAAGGTAGCGAATAAGGAAATGATAATCAGCATGAGAGAGGGTGGGCTTATTGGTAGCAAGGTTGTGTTTAGGGGGTTGTGAAAAGGGTGTTGGCCAGGGATGAGTGCCAGGCGAGAGAGAGAGAGAGAGAGAGAGAGAGAGAGAGAGAGAGAGAGAGAGAGAGAGAGGTGGTGGCAACAGCAGGAGGACGAGATGTGTGTGTGTGTGTGTGTGTGTGAAGGTGGTCTGCCAGCAGGAAGTTGTCAGGGTGCCAACCCTAAATGTTACTGTCCTAACGAGTTGTTTTATGACACTATTTCACTCGAGATAACACCGCTGTTAAAACTTATTCTCCTGGAATGTCATCCAGGGACCGGAGCAAATTACGAATGAAGGAGCCGGGTCGTCGTCATTCGTGCCCTCACGGTATACGCCGCTGCAGGGGACGAAGACAGAAAGTCCTTGCGCGCAAAGACAGGCACAAAGAAGTCGCGAATTTGTCTACGAATGATGACGATTGGTCAAAGGGATCACTGGCAAATCTACAAATAATTCGTCAAAACAATTTCTAAAGGATTGATGAGGATTCAAACGAGATTCGTCAAAACAACTAAGAAAGTGTCGTGAAAGAATCACATATTCGTCAAAACAACAACGAAAGTGTCGTTGAAGAATCACATATTCGTCAAAACAACTACGAAAGTGTCGTGGAAGAATCACATATTCGTCAAGACAACTACGAAAGTGTCGTGGAAGATTCACACATTCGTCAAAACAACTACGAAAGTTTCGTGGAAGAATCACATATTCATCAAAACAACTACGAAAGTGTCGTGGAAGAATCACATATTCGTCAAAACAACTACAAGTGTGTCGATGGAAGGTCTACAAATGATTCGTTTCTACAGATGATTCGTCAAAACAACCCAAGAATTTGGAAAGTCTACAAAAAGATTCGCCAGAACAGCTACAAGAAAGTGGAAAGTCTACAGTAAAACCTACAAAACATTCGTCAATATAACTGCAGAGAAAGTCTAAAATAATGTCCACCAGTAGTTCGTCAAAAAAAAAAAAAAAAAAAAAAAAAACCTACGAAAGATTTGTCGAAACAACTACCAAAGAACAACCTAGACAAGTTTTTCTTCGAAGGACAGCGAAAAACGGGCGGCTGAAACCATTGTGCGAAAGATCCTCGTCGAATCAACGAATCATGAAAACAACATCAAAGGAACCGCCAAAAGCAACAACAATTATATTTATTGCAGATGCAATTAGTTGAATGAATACGCCGCGTGACGAAATTTTAAAAAAAAAAGTAGAATTTTAATAATGACATCAAAGGGTAATTATATAAAAAAGAAAAAAAATGGCTCCAACGCCTGAGAAAAAAGTACAAAGGAAGATACCCAGAATATAAAAAAAAAAAAAACAAAACAAAAAAATTTGCCGCGGTTTATCTTACCGAGATAAACCGATAAATTTGACGTCAAAGAGATTGTCAAAAACAAAACAAAAAATAGAGCGATTTAATTATAAAGATTTCGAATGAAATCACACCGCGGGAAGATGAAAAAAGAAAGAAAGAAAGAAAGAAAAAGTGACGCACGAAAAATTCTCTCCCACAAAAATTCAAATTCGAATTCAACAGACTGTGAATAAAGAAAAGCTTTCACGTCACTCACACTTTGCTCGTTATTCTAATATTTAGCCAACTCATCATTCTAATTCCAGTATATCATTTTTATTAGTCTTCTTTCCTCCCTCATATATTTTTCTCTTTCTCTTTTTTTTTTTTTTTTTTGGCAAAATGTCAGAGGGGAAAAGTTATCTAGCAATGGTTGGCATGCGTGAGCCCTCGGGATTGGAAAAGAGGGCCTCAGGGTGGGTGGGGGCAAGGAAGGGGTCGCTAGAGTAATTACCTGAGAGAGAGAGAGAGAGAGAGAGAGAGAGACTCTCTCTCTCCCCTCGCCCTCACCTCGATGGCGACCCTCAGTCAACAACTTCTGTAACACAGTTGATAATCGCTGAGGGATATTTTTCTCTCGGAATATTTCCCTCCGACGGACAACAATAGATTAGAGCGCGGACAGAAAGACCGCAATGAAAAGAGACGGAAAATGGAATGAACGGGACGGGGAACTGAGGGGAAAAAAAAAAGAAGAAGGGAAGATTAAAAAAACAGTAAATGCAGGCAATGACAAAATTTCAAATAACCTTGAAAGGGGGCGAGAGAATAAGTGAGGGGAGTAGATTGAGGGGAGGAAGATCAGAGGTAGGAAGGGGTGGAGGGGGAGGGGGGTTTGAGTGGACCATGGGCGAGTGGGAGGGAGAAGGTGAGGGCTAACCTGAGGGTGGTGTCTGGGTGGCGGGAGGGGGATTTGGTGGCCACGCCCCCTGTCAGTTACAGCTGACTTGCTCTCCTTCCCATCGTTTTCTCCTCTTCCTCCACGTCCCCTTACTCCTATCCTTCCTCCTCCTCCTCCCCCCTCCCCCTACTCTTCCTGTCCTCTATCTTATGGCATTTTCGTGAAGCTGTGCTCATACCTCCTCCTTTATAAGGATATGGACAGCGAACGGCTCACTTAGGTAGTTACTGGTAGACGCTCGAAGGCCATGTAAAGTGTGCAGGCTTCTTCCCATTTGGATAAGGATCGTTAAAATTCCACAAGACGGCTCTCTCTCTCTCTCTCGCACGATTATTTCCCGAGGACAATAACAGTAACTTCTTGTACGAGAGAGAGAGAGAGAGAGAGAGAGAGAGAGAGAGAGAGAGAGAGAGAGAGTTCCTCCGTGAAATACGTGATTACGAAAAAAACTTCAATGAGGAAATCGAGGTGGGGCGAGTCGCCAAATAAACATACGCGAAGGTAAAGGGACGATTCTTTTTTATTATTTTTTATTTTTGGTCTCAGGAAAATCAAGAGAACGAAAGAAGGGAAAAGGCAAGTAGCAAGAACAGGTTGTGGAGGACGAGGTAATAAGAGAGAGAGAGAGAGAGAGAGAGAGAGAGAGAGAGAGAGAGAGAGAAGCAAGCAAGTAAAGCTCTGTAGCACACTACTATACATGCGTTCCCCCAAAACCGGCCTCTTCTCCTCATGGAAGTTCATGGCCGCGTAGGAAAGTGGAGACATCATTCCCTAACTTGACGATGGCGGATTGCATTATGGATAGATAGACGAGGGTGGCGCTGTAATTAGTCGTGTGTATGTGTGTGTATGCTCATGGGCCTGTGCCTGTATGAACGCCGGCAGACTTGATTGTACTAAGTTGGAGTTTGTATGTGAGTGGGTAAGTGTGGGTTCGTGTATGATGCCATAGATTTAGGGGATGTTAGTTTTGGTGCGTATGAATGCTTTGTGTGAATTCGATGGACGTGCGTATTTATAATAAGTAGCATTAATACGCGTGTGTTAGAGGTTTGTATTGCATTTATTGCGCGATTTAGAAGTCCGTCCATGAAACTGATACACTTAAATACTGAAATCTGGCGTATCTCTAAGAGTATATGTATAACTGCAAGTGTAACAGGCTTGTATATCGTGAGATGGGTTACGCATGCGTGTGTACAATGTATGTGTATGACAGTAAAGGCATTTTGTAATTGAAAATGCGTTTAGACTGTTCATAATTTGATTTGATGCAGCATTATGTATGGAGACCATTTGTTTAAGGAAATAATCTTATGCTGATTTCGCTGGAAGTGATATATATATATATATATATATATATATATCTATATATATATACATATATATATAATATATATATATATATATATATATATATATATTTATATATATATATATATATATATATATATTATATATATATATATATAGATATAGACTTAATCTTTTTTATGGATGAGGCGAGGCTATTTTCATTATTTTACATGTTAAGACCTTAACATGTAAAATAATGAAAATTTCATCGTTCTCAAATAAGTAAACATAACCACATACTGCCTGTATATCGTCTGCAAATCCAATTCCGCATACTAATAATCTCATTTGAATCCCTTGAAAAAAAATATATTCCGCGAAACCATTTATATTTTTTTTTTAGTTGCAACATCAGCAAGAAAACGCTAGACGACATCCAGGAAGCTAACTCTGAAAAGTGACCCGCGAGAGAGAGAGAGAGATGAGAGATGAGAGAGAGAGAGATTGAGAGAGGAGAGGAGAGAGAGAGAGGAGAGAGATTTTATCGTACCAGAAAAAACTTTTCCCCAGGAAGTTTCTATCGTCATCATATCCCACGTAATTAGTCTTGTTCCCTGCGCATCTTTCGTTGCATGTTGCGAAATGTTCGTCGTGTTCTTCGTGAACATTCCGTCGTGTGGCTTCTCAGGCCGTGTTACGGTGGTAAAATCCTTGTTTCGCCTTTTTCCCAATTATAACGTCACAAGGGGGCTCACGCAGTGTCTTTTAATTTTCATATTTTATTATTATTATTAATATATTAAAAAGATGTAGTCGATATCTAAACATACCTTTAATATTATTATTATTATTATTATTATGTTTTTTTTTTTTTTTTTTTTTTTTTTTTTTTTTTTTTGCTCTATCACAGTCCCCAATTCGAACTGGGTGGTATTTTATAGTGTGGGGTTCCGGGTTGCATCCTGCCTCCTTAGGAGTCCATCATTTTTCTTACTATGTGCGCCGTTTCCAGGATCACACTCTTTCTGCATGAGTCCTGGAGCTACTTCAGCCTCTAGTTTTTCTAGATTCCTTTTCAGGGATCTTGGGATCGTGCCTAGTGCTCCTATGATTATGGGTACGATTTCCACTGGCATATCCCATATCCTTCTTATTTCTATTTTCAGATCTTGATACTTATCCATTTTTTCCCTCTCTTTTCTTCTTCAACTCTGGTGTCCCCCATGGTATTGCGACATCAATGAGTGATACTTTCTTCTTGACTTTGTCAATCAACGTCACGTCTGGTCTGTTTGCACGTATCTCCCTATCCGTTCTGTTACCATAGTCCCAGAGGATCTTTGCCTGATCGTTTTCTATCACTCCCTCAGGTTGGTGCTCATACCACTTATTACTACAAGGTAGCTGATGTTTCTTGCACAGGCTCCAGTGGAGGGCTTTTGCCACTGAATTATGCCTCTTTTTGTACTGGTTCTGTGCAAGTGCCGGGCATTCGCTTGCTATGTGGTTTATGGTTTCATTTTTCGTATTGCACTTCCTACATATGGGAGAGATGTTATTTCCAGTCTATCGTTCTTTGAATATATCTGGTTCTTATGGGCCTGATCTTGTGCCGCTGTTATCATTTCCTTCAGTTTCCTTCTTTAGCTCTCCCCTCTGTAGCCATTGCCATGTGTCCATCGCTGGCTAGTTCTTTAGTCTGTCTCATGTATTGTCCGTGCATTGGTTTGTTGTGCCAGTCCTCTTTTCTGTTTGTCATTCTCCTGTCTCTGTATATTTGTGGGTCTTCGTCTACTTTTATTAGTCCTTCTTCCATGCACTCTTTAGCCACTCGTCTTCACTGGTTTTCAGATATTGCCCCAGTGCCTCTGTTTTCGATGTTGACGCAGTCCTCTATACTTAGTAGTCCTCTCCCTCCTTCCTTTCGTGTTATGTATAGTCTGTCCGTATTTGCTCTTGGGTGTAGTGCTTTGTGTATTGTCATATGTTTCCTGGTTTTTCTGATCTTGCTGCGGAGTTGTGCCTTCGTCCATTCCACTATTCTCGCTGTATCTGATTACTGGCACTCCCCATGTGTTTATGGCTTTATCATATTTCCGGCGTTGAGTTTTGACTTGCGTATCGCCTTGAGTCTTGGCATATATTCTTTCCTGATCGTGTCCTTCATCTCTTGGTGTTTTATATCCCCTCCTTCCATTATTCCCAGGTATTTGTATCCTGTCTCATCTATGTGTTTGATGTTGCTCCCATCTGGGTAGCGTTTATCCCTTCAGTTGTCGTTTACTTTGCCTTTTTGTATGTTGACTAAGGCGCATTTTTCTATTCCAAACTCCATCCTGATGTCCCCAGATACAATCCTTACGTCTGGATTAGGGTATCTATTTCCTTGATGCTCTTACCATACAGCTTGATGTCGTCCATGAACATCAGATGGTTGATTCTGTTGCCTCTTTTCTTGAGTTGGTACCGGCATCCATCTTCTGTAGTACTTTTGTCATGGGAATCATGGCTACTACGAGAGTAAGTGGGGACAGTGAGTCGCCCTGGAAGATCCTCCTGATATTAACCTCTTCTAGTATTATTCCAGAGCTTGTAAGTATTGTATTCCAGTTTTTGGCGCATTGTATTTTTGAGGAAGCTGATGGTATTTTTCCTCTGCCCCATATATTTTCAGGCATTCTATTAGCCATGTGTGTGGTATCATGTCGAAGGCTTTCTATAGTCTATCCATGCCATCTAGGTTGGTTTTCCTTCTCCTACTGTTCTTCATTACCATTTTGTCTATCAGGAGCTGGTCTTTTGTGCCCCTACACTTCCTTCTGCAGCCTTTCTGTTGGTGGGGGATGGGTGTTGTCTCCTCTAGGTAGTTGTATAGCCTTTCACTGATGATACCTGTTAGTAACTTCCACATTATTGGTAGGCAGGTGATAGGCCTGTAGTTACTGGCTATATTTCCTTACTCTTGTCTTTTTGTACTAAGGATATTCTTCCTGTGGTCATCCATTTGGGTGCATGGTGATTTGAGATACAATGCTGGAGTTGTTCTGCTATTCGTGGGTGTAGGGCCTTGAAGTTTTTGAGCCAGTATCCATGGACTTCATCTGGACCTGGGGCTTTCCAGTTTGGCATTTTCTTTAGTTGGTGTCTATTATTATTATTGTTATTATTATTATTATTATTATTATTATTATTATTATTATTATTATTATTATTATTATTATTATTATTAATCAGCCTGCTTTCCTCCTGTCTGATTAATCTAGTAAAAGTACTTCACTGACAAAGCTACATGTTCGTGTTAAATATTACTTTTTTTCAAATGTTGTTGCCTTTGAAAGAATTGTTTATTTCAGGACGTAAATATATGAGCAGAATTATAAAAAAAACGAGTGCTGGAAATTTTGAAGTACAATTATTTTTTAATTTAATTAAATGGATGGCCATAGTACACATAGTTTCGTAAAATTTAAGCATTGAATATATATCTGAAAAACTATAACTTCGTGCATTTCTTAGCATCAACCAAATACATTTCCCCCTTCATTTTTCCTGGACAGGTTAACTCATCAGTTGTAAGTCAGGAAAATATGGCGTGGATTTCGGGTCGAAGCAACTCCTCGAGTTGATAAGTTAAACAATATTTTTCCCCAATCTTCCAATTTTTTTTTTTATAAATTCCATCAGCGCCGGCTGCTGCTGCTACTGCTTTGCTGCTCCCTTCGACACAGGATTTATCAAAACTTTCGTCATTTCGCGTTTTGTTATCTCCCAAAACCTATCCATCCTTGGAAGAAGAAGAAGAAGAAGAAGAGCTCGCGAATTATAAATGGACCCGATGGCATTCTCGCATGTCTACTCAACTGGGTTTCTTGGATCTTTTTAGAGAAACAATTTTTGTCATCTGTGAAGCATTCTCCGTTATCAGAGGTTCTGTGTGGACTCCTTAGACTAGGTCGTGTTGATATCGCAACTTTATTTTTGACAGACTATTTTCGAGTAGACTCGTGTTATATATATATATATGATATATATATATATATATATATTTATATATATATATATATATATATACGCACGTAATATATATATATATATATATATATATATATATATATATATTAGGGAGAGAGAGAGAGAGAGAGAGAGAGAGAGAGAGAGAGGGACGAGGAGAGATGAGATTGAGAGAGGAGGTGCTGTCAAAAAATAAAGTTACGATATTATGTCAGCCTCTGATAACGGAAAATTATTCACAGACGACAAAAATCGTTTCTCGAAAAAGATCAAGAAACCCAGTTGAGTATAGACATGCGAGAATGCCATCGCGAGTTCCTCCTCCTCCTTCTCCTCATCCTCTTCTTCTTCTTCTTCTTCTTCTAAGAATGTATAGATTGACGAATAACAAAAGGCGAAATTTGTTTATAAATCCTGTATCGAAGGGAGCAGCAAAGAGTAGCAACAGCCGGCCGCTGATGGAATTTATAAAAAAATTAGAAGAATGGTAAAATCAAAATATTGTTAAACTTACAACTCGAGGAGTTGCTTCAAGCCGAAATCCACGCCATCTTTTTCCGACTTACAAATGATGAGTTAACCTGTGGGGAAAATTGATTTAGTTGAAGTTTTAAAAATGATGAATTTATAGTATATCAAATATATTCAAGGCTTAAATTTTAGGAATTTTGTATATTATAGAATTTCCTTTAATTAATTTTTTTTTGTTTACCTAAAAATTTCCAGTAATCACTTAATCATTCTGCTCTCATATTATAAGGAGACCAGCCACGTTTTACTTCCTGGAGTAAATAATTCTGTCGAAGGAAATAACATTTGAAAGGAAAAAAGTATAAAAATTGGAATGGTGAAAATATTCTCATAAATAATCATTACAGGGCTCCACGTCATTTTACACTCACTTACATACATATATATACATACATACACACACACACACACACACACACATATATATATATATATATATATATATATATATATATATATATATATATATATATATATAAGCTCGTGTGTGTATAAAATGACGTTTTCCCCTGCAATATGGCTGGATTGCAATCATTTAGCTAAATGTGGCCATTTCCATGACCAATTGCTTGCCAAAAGGCTACATTTTTCTAAGTTTTAAGGAAAAGTCCATTTGATCCCCAATAAACAGCCAAGGATATATATATATATAAGTCTATCACATTACCGTGATTCATATACATATATCGAACTACAAATGTCCTTTAATATCTAATTCGCTTTACCTCGGAATTAATATATTTTTCATATATGTTTAACCGAGGGAATTTTATTAAGCAATAATAGAATTGGCGATCGACAGACGCGAACCATCGACCTCTCAATTCCAGGACTGGCAGTGAAGCCCCAGACCACCCCGCCACCGCAAGATATATAAGTATATGCCGCCTCCCACCTCAAATACCTGCCGCTCGTAGGTATTTTTTGTTTTGGAGACTGCATACAGCCCATCTCGTTCTCGGTTGCGTGGTAGTGCTTTTGCCCGCACGTAGTCATTATATAAGTCTATCACATTATATAAGTCTATCACATTATATCTCTTGCGGTGGCGGGGTGGTCTGGGGCTTCACTGCCAGTCCTGGAATTGAGAGGTCAATGGTTCGCGTCTGTCGATCGCCAATTCTATTACGCTTAATAAATTCCCCCTCGGTTAAAAACATATATGAAAATATATTATTTCCGAGGTAGAGCGAATTAGATATTAAAGGACATTTGTAGTTCGATATATATATATATATATATATATATATATATATATATATATATATATATATATATATATATATATTCGGTGCCTACCTGCAATGTGGCCGTATTGCAAAATATGGCCATTTTCCATGCATAATGATCAGTTGCTTGCCAGTAGGCTCATTTTTCTGTTTGAAGAAAAAGTTATATAGCCTTACCATTCGAACCATTTTTTGGCCACCCATTGCAGTATGGCCTAATTGCAATCAGTTGTGCAATTCTGGCCATATTCCACTGATAGTGGTCATGTTCTTGCCATTAGGCTGCATTTTATTAGTTTAAAGGAAAAGTCCGTTACCCGCCGCCGGCCCCGCCCCCCGCAAAAAAAAAAACTTCGGGCCATTACACCTGCAATATGGTTGTATTGCAATCTTTTAACCAATATGCGTACATACATACATACATATATGAATGTGTATATTTATTTATTAATTTTCAAGTCTGAGGCTTCTAAATATATTTGTAATAATAATAATATAGTAATAATAATCATAATAATAATAATAATAATATAATAATAATAATAATAATAATAATAATAATAATCCTCGAATTCCAAAATTAAATATGATTGGTCATTCAAGAAATTGTTTCTCTCTATCTAGATAGATATAAGGATATAATTATCATGCAGTAAAATAGGCTGGGATAGAAGTAATAAATAATGCTATCTCAAATAACAATAATAATAATAATAATAATAATAATAATAATAATAATAATAATAATAATAATAAATATTTATTATAAAAAACACAACGCATGAAAATTCATAGGGAAAAAAGTAAAAAATCATTAATTTTGAAAAAAACAGGAAACAGGAACCCATAAACTAGAGGAACCCCAGGAAGTACACTCGACAAGAAAACTGAATATACAGTTTTCATTAGCTTTCGTTCATCCAATTTCCCATTTGTTTTTACTGAAAAGACATACTATCGCTAAATTTACTCTAGAATATGAAAATATACTGCAAATGATATCATTTAAGTTAAAACTGCAAAACAAAACCGTTCAGATACTTAAAAACACGATATATGTCCGAAGTAATTGGAATTTCTCAGATGGATTTCGTTCATAGAGAATCTGATAGATAGAATGTGAATTTCTAATTTTAGTACTATGTATCACGACGACAATATTTACTCGTTTTGCTTCATGAACGGGGATATATTGCATCATCGTAAGTGGTGAATGCAATTATTTTAGTTTCTACAAACTTATATTTGTAATTCCAAAGCGATTAAAGTTAGCTGACGTCAATGGCAGTCAATGTTTGCGACGCTAAGGTAGTTTGAACAAATCTAGTTGCATCGCAAGAGCGTTTCTATGATGTGAGGAGGAGCCCTAGAACTTCGAGCGGCAAAGCGCAAGTCCACTGGATATTGGTTAACGTAACGGATTTCACACTTTGATTACTTTGACGTTGACATGGATCGAATGCTAGTTGCTGTTTACAAAGCTACTGTCTTTAAACATAAAACTTAATCAAGGTTAAAGTAACATGTCAGCTCAAAAGATTTTCTGGCTATATGCTCCCATTACAAAGCAGTTCGTAGTAGCCTACAGCCCTACACGACTGCATTTCTTTGCCGCGAGGCTGAAAGATCTCCCACGATATAAAACTTTAATTGCCTGTGCAATGCATATTGAGTTATTTGTGGTAATATATATTTTTACTTAACACAGCTTTTTTTCGTGAATGATTTGTGGATGAAACCCGATTTTCAAAAGTAAAGACTGTATCAAGAGAGCAAGAATGACCGCACCCTGTGTCTAAAATTTTACTCGTCTTTTTACAATCTTTGAATGCTACCTACGGCAACTGTCGAATGTAATCAAGATTAGGGTATGAATTTCTGAGAGAATTAACTTGATTGTTATGATCCTTCAAATTTTATCTAGCATAGTGCAGCACGATCATATCGCGCAAGCATAGGCCTATCGATAGAGCTACTTAATTCATTATATTTTCTTCTGCCTTTCCCCGTCACAAGTCCGCCACCAGTACTATAATTCTCTCTCTCTCTCTCTCTCTCTCTCTCTCTCTCTCTCTTCTCTCTCTCTCTCTCTCCGTCTCTCTCCTCTCTCCTCTCTCTCTCTCTCTCCGCTTCTAAAACATACATTTAAAAAGTATTGACTTACTATATTTACCACTTTCTAATCTCCGAAAGAAAATATAATGAAATTAGGTAGTTATAAATAGGCCTAAGCTTTCACATGAAGAGATTTTGCTCCTCTCTCTCTCTCTCTCTCTCTCTCTCTCTCTCTCTCTCTCTCTCTCTCTCTCTCTCTCTCTCCCCCACTCTTAAAACATTTTTGAAAAAAATATTATCACTCAATCTCTCAAAGTAAATATAATGAATTAAGTATTCCCAAAAGATAGGCCTATGCTCTCTCTCTCTCTCTCTCTCTCTCTCTCTCTCTCTCTCTCTCTCTCTCTCTCTCTCTCTCTCTCACTTTTGAAACATTTGAAAAAATTCTATCACTTAATCTCTCAAAGTAAATATAATGAATTAAGTATCTCTATCGATAGGTCTATGCTTGTGCGCTCTCTCTCTGTCGTCATAATATTTCATTCTTTATTGTATTGTTTCTCACGATTTTCACAAGTACTGCCCAAATTTTAAAACAATTTCTCTCATTGTTTAAGATCCGTCTTTAATTACGTATGAATTTTACATCAGTTTAGTGTCAAACATTACTAATAAATAAGGTTTCACAGTATGTTTTAAAAAAGGATGATCGATATTCTACCTTGAACTGACGTTACCAAACCAATATTAACGAATAATATAGAGACTGTTTCTACATTCAAGTATAAATGATTATAGGACCTCAACAGTATCTTTATGGTGCAAAGTTGATGGAAATCTAGAAAGCAACAAACGCTATGAATTTGAAGCTCCACCCCCTTTCAAGAGTTGCCAGGTGTGGCATTATTGAACAATATATGTCCGCAGATTTAAAAAAACTGTATCTTAACTTTCCTTGCCGAGTGTACATGCTATTTTGACGGGAAATTATGCCTCTATCGATAACGTCATTAACTACTCATGTTTGATACGTCATAAGACATTTGCTAAATGGCACAAACACTCCAACTCTGAACACTCATATATTTAAACTTAGATGGTTTTAAGGAATATGTTTTTTGTCCCAAAAGTTTAAATTCTGTCTAATATAATTCCAAAGAGATTTAGACTGACGAAATTCTCTCTAATTACTTTATTGGGACGTCTGTTCAGAGGCTTCTCCCCCCATTATAGCCAACAGAGAGGGTAATAAACCTCGTAGAAATGTGGTTTTTGCATCATTAATTAGTGTTAATCCTTACATAAATATTTTTAAAGCTTTTATAATCGTATATAAAGGCACTGAAAAAGAAAAATAGATTTTTCAGCTTTTATTTCGCTCAGAATTAACATAGTTACTTTTGCCATTACTCCAGAGTCCTTAGAAGAGAACCTATTACATCAAAAATAAAAAAAATAAAAACTGGCAACTACTTGATGACGAGAAATATCGAAAAATTAGTAATTAAAGGTAATTTCTCTACCTCTAATCTATTTGAAAATATCTTATAAAGAAATTCAGACTTTATGACAGTGGACATATACATAAATATCATATAGCTTTAAATATATGACTGTTTAGGGTTAGAATTCTTGTGGCAAATGGCAACTCTTCATGACGTCACCAGCAGTTGCAATTAATGATGTCATCGACAACCAATGACAGGGGGGCAAATTTCCCGCCAAAAAGGTTACTTCGTAGGGTTCCTCGAGTTTATGCGTTGCTGTTGGCTGTTTTTCCAAAATGCCCAAAATTTCTGATTTTTTCCCGGTTTTTGTTTCTTTAATTTTTTCTGCTTTAATGCGTATAATATATCCCATAAACATGGATTTCATCATGATAAATCAAAATTTCAGATTGGAATTAATTAATTGTATAAATATTTGTATGTTGTTCTGTCTCTCCGTAATTTTCATGAGAACCTCATAGTATATTTCTCTCTACAAATAGTAGCTTTTTCTGTGCTACTTAAACAGGCTAGTAGAGCATCTATGAAGTTCATTCTCAAGTACGGTGTCTAGATTGGTGTATATATTTCTGTTACAATTTTTACAGGTAAACTATGATACCATACTTATCAAAGTCAATAAGGGTATCTCTCTCCTCTCATTTTCTTGTAGTGAGCTTTCGTATGGAGCTGCCATACATCCTCTAGGCTAGGAAGCTGAAGGTGGACTGCTTCTGGTATGGTGTAATTCCTCCTTATATTTGGGGTCATCAGAAGGGGGTCTGTCCAATGCCGATCTCCTATTGGTTGATGGTGGCAAGTCGGGTTTACATTGGTTGCTTGGGCCAGGCCTCAAGCCACTTCCACCGCGTTGATGGTCATGTAGCTGCTACCTCCAAGATCTCCTGAGCAGTGATGTTGCTGGGCGTTGTGTCATGCTGCGTGATGTCACGGCTGGCTTGATATTCATTGGCTCCAGGAGTATCTCGTTTGCGGGTGCTGCCTTCCGTACAGTTCTCGCGATCGGTGGTGATTGTTAGGTCAAGGTCTTCTCATACTTGTGGTGAGGAGAAATATTTTATTTGCAGGATGAGAAGTGCCTCCAGCAGGCACAATCGACGGGCGTCAAGAGGCCTTCCTGATGATCTTAGTATTCTGGATGATCCCATCCTGGGAGATAGTTTCATGATGTCTGGTGCAGGCGTGGTTTTTGATAGCCCCCTCCTTGGTGTGGCAGGAGATTCTCTTAGATAGTGCATGCTGGTCATACCAACATAGGCGCTGCCGCAACTGCAGATTGGGCATGTGTTCTGGTATATGTACCACAAATGTCTGCTGCAGGGGTCTTGTACTGGCGGGGAAGGGTTATTCTTCATAATTAGGTTGCCCATCCTCCGATTTTGGTAATAAATGATTAAGTCTATTTTCTTGGTGTCGTCGATTGGGTTTACATTTTCAAGTTATAATCTTCTTTGCAAAGTTCTCTTCTTCTCGATAATGGGAACTCATGAAGTCCTTATAGCACAGCTTGATGTTATCCTGGGGCAGGACTTTGGGCTCTCACTACCATACCATTTCTCCAGGGCTGTGCATACTTCTCTGCAATTAATTTGTTGGCATATCCGTTGTTTACTATAGTATATTCACATCACCCATACGCCTGATGTCTAGGCCAGTTCCTTACAACGCTCCTGATTGGCTGTTGATAAGCCAATCACAGGGCTGGAAACTCTCAGTCTCTCAAGAAAGTTCATATAGGCCTGGATGTATGTTCCACTCCTCCTGAGGAATACTTTTGAAAGATGTATCCCTCAGAAGAGGTGGAGCATACATCATACCTATGTGAACTCTCAAGAGAGACTAAGAGTTTCCAGCCCAGTGATTGGCTTATCAACAGCTAATTAGGAGCGTCGTAAGGGACTGGCCGTGACATCAGATGCACAGGTGATGTGGATCTACTATATAGTGCTTGAGAGACGCAGTCGAGTTCCTGATGGGTGTCCTGCCAGGTCGAGCAATGGGAGAGGGCTCTCCTGACGATTGTACTCTTGAACCTGGTTGGGCACTCGCTGTCACCATTGAGGCAAAGTCCCAGGTTGATCTTCTTTGTGTAAACAGAGGTAGGGAGGCTGCCTTCTCTCTTAGTCACAAGGTCGTCGAGGTAAGGGAGCCAATCATCTGTGTTGTATTCAGTTGTGTAATTCAGCACGCTGCACTGATGGAGGGCTTCAACCTCATCCTCGGCATTGACTTGAACAAAGATGTCATCAATATACCGGCCATATCTGGGGGGTTGATTCATCCTGGCTTACACTCTCTTCTCCACTGTGCTCATATAAAAGTAAATGAAGAGTACTCTCAGTGGGGAGCACATCATTATGCTGATCTTCTGCTGGAACATCTGGCTACAGTGGGTGGTATACTGATGACATCTTTGTTCAAGTTGATGCCAAGGATGAGGTTGAACCCCTTTCACAGGCATTTAAGCAGTGCAGTGTGCTGAATTACACAGTTGAATAGAACACAGATGATCATCTCCCCTACCTCGATGTCCTTGTGACTAAGAGGGACTCTGCCTCAGTGGTGACAGCGAGTGTCCAGCCATGTTCATGAGTACAACCATCAGGGTGTTCATCAGGAGAGCACTCTCCCACTGCTCGACCTGGCAGGACACCCATCAGGAACTAGATCGCACCTCACAAGTACTAGTAAGCAATAAATATACCAACAAATTAATCAGCAGAGAAGTCCTCACAGCCTTGGAGAAATGGTACGGTAGTGAGAGCCCGCAGTCCCGCCCCCAGGATAACATCAAGTTGTACTATAAAGCTTTCATGAGTTCCCATTACCATGAAGAAGAGGACTCCGCAAAGAATATTATAACTGAAAATCACAAATTCTTGGTAATTTGTATTTTTCTTAGCTATACTTACCTTGAACTACAATAGTAGGAGAAACCTGGATTGTCAATCTGGCACTGACCAGAAAAAAAACAGTTATTCCTCCACTCTTAGGCCAGGTAAATGCCCCGAGGGTCGAAGGCCACGTGATCTCTTGACCTGAACTCCAGTCCTTTCCACGCCCTTAAGGCACCTGCCCTAAGATACACGGGGATGGTAGGGAGGGCCTAAAAACTCCTTAGTTTGAGGTAAGTATAGCTAGGAATAATACAAATTACCAAGAATTTGTGATTTGTTCCAACACCGTATACGTACCTCGAACTACTATCATAGGAGACCTACTCCATAGGAGGCAGGAGTATCTAGGGAAGGAGTGGCCCGGAAGGGGGTCCAGAGGATGCCCCCATGTGGACCCAGCTCTGCATGTTGGGTGACGTGGGGGGGGGGGGGGGGGGGGGGGGGGGTCCGGCTCTGGCATGGAGTGGAAGGAGGAATAACTTCCAATTGCATCATGTAATGCAATGGTTTGTACTTCGAAGGCTATAAGTTCCCTTGGGCTTACCTGAAGAGCTGTAGGGTCCTGAGACATACGCCGAAGGCCCAGGAAGGGAGAAAGATGGGGGGAGAGGTTGGTAATGCACTACATTCACATGACCACTCATACCCTAAGCTCCTATCCCTGGTGGGGGTAGACCTTCTGTTGTCCTGCCACCACCGGACTGATCTCAAAGGAGTCGAGAGACTTTCTGGTACAGTCTTTAAGGTAATGGGCCATAAAGGTGGACTGTCTGCTCCACACCCCAGCTCGCAGGACCTGACTTACTGCCAAGTTCTTAGAGAACAACAGAGACGTACCGATACCGTGATGTCGTGGGGCTTGGCCCCCTGCAGAGGAGGAATTCCTGCTACTACATAGGCTCTCTTGATGGTCTCCTCAACCAGAGAGAGATGGTATTCTTTGAGACCGCCATCTTCACTCAGCCCGTGGTAACGAAGAGGTTCTGAATCCCTAGCCTAATCGGCTCCATCCTACTGAGGTATTTCCTCATAGCCCGGACTGGGCACAGGAGGAGGTCCCTGGGGTCCTCCGACTTAGGTAAGGCCGGGATCGAGAATTCCACGAACCTACCATCCACCACCGAGGGGTTCTGGGCCTTGGCCACGAAGGAGGGTACAAATCTAAAGGCGAGATCTTTCCACCCTTTAGAGTGAGACCACGTACAGGAGACCATGCAGCTTTCCCACCCGCTTGGAGGAGGCTAAGGCCAGCAGGAAAACCATTTTGAGAGTCAGCTCCCTATCCAGGATGTCTTTGAGAGGCTTAAACAGGGGCTTCCTCAGGGCGTCTAGAAGTCTCGCTACGTCCCATCAAGGAGCCCTCACGGAGCTGGAAGGGCATGCTTGTTTGAAGCTCCTAACGAGCATCGAGAGATGTCTGGAGTTCCCCAGATCTATCCCTTTCAGGAAGAAGACTAGGCCCACCACTGCCCCAACTCCCTTTACGGCCTCTATGGAGAGACCCTTGTCAAGCCTCAGGTGAACCAAGAACTCCTCAGGTACCCCAACATCTGTTAGGGCACCCTACAGGAGAAGCCTTTCTTGCTCAGAAGGCGCTCAATAGCCTCCACCCTTGAAGGGATAGGGAGGACAGACCATCGTGGTACCTCTCGAAGGGGGGCTGCCTCAGTAGGTCTGGCCTGTGGGGGAGCTCCCAAGCCCCTAGAATGGTTAATTCCAGAAGGTCCGGGAACAAGTCCCTGTCCAGCCACATCAGGGCCACTAAGGTCATGAACGTGCCCTTCGAGTTCCTCAGTTGGTTAAGGACCTGTCTGAGTACTCCGAAGGAGGGGAGCGCATATAAGTCCAGTCCGTCCCACGGATGTTGAAACACATCTTCCCAGGCTGCTGCCGGATTGGGAACCGGGTAGCAGAAAGCAGGAAGTTTGGCGTTCAGGCTCATCGCAAACTGGTCCATGGAGGGAGAGCCCCACATACCGATCATCTCCGCCGCCACTCTGGGGTGTAGGGACCACTCTTCCTAACCTTGTCTGCTGAGCCCGTCGACTATAACATTCCTTTTCCCCGGAATGAATCTTGCCGTTAGGGAGGTTCCTATGCCTTCCACCCACTTCAGGATGGTTTCCACCAGATCGCAAAGGTAGCACAACTTCAGCCCCCCTTGCTTCCTGATATATGCCACCACTGTGGCGTTGTTGCACGACTGACACCGTCCTGTTTCTTATCGATGGCTCGAAGGCCTGGAGAGCTCTTTGAATGGCCAGTAACTCCAACCTGTTGATGTGGAGCTGCTGTTCCTGCTCCGACCATGTCTCCTCCTTCATTACCAATTGGAGGTGGGCACCCCAACCCTCCTTCAACGCATCCATGAACAGGAGCATCTCCGGAGGGACATCCGAGAGGGGCACTCCCCAGTGGCAGTTCGCTCCGTCCAACCACCAATGTAGCTCTTCTCTCGTGGCCTGCGAGAGGGAGACAAGTTTCTGAAGGTGGTCCACTCCCGATGCCCATCCCTCCTTCAGGTTCCACTGGATAGCCCTCAGCTTTAGTCTGCCTTGGGGGACTAGCTTCTCCAGGAAGACAAGATGGCCCAGCAGCCTCTGCCACCCTTGCTGGCCGTAGGAACCATCTAGGAAGGGACGTACCACACTCTGAAGGTTGGATAACTGATCCTCCGACGGAAGGCCCTGGCCATTAAAGTGTCCAGTTCCAGGCCGACACGAGTGAGAACACTCTTGTGAAGACCTGCAGCGCCGTCGACAGCCCGAAGCAGAGGTTCAGGGCCGCGAGGACCAATTTTGGGGTCTCTATCTTGAAAGCCACCTTGGGAACGAAGGTATTCTAGGTGGACAGATCTATTACTGGTCTCCATCCCCCCTGAGGCCTTTGCCACCAGGGAGAGGCGACTGAAGAACTGCAGGGAGTGGTCCACCACCGGCTGGAGGGCTCCCTTCTCTAGCAGAGACAGAACTTCCAGCCGAAGGGCCTCCACGTGACTGGGGTCCTGAGGCTGGAATGCCCCGCTGTCGGGCTCCCCTGTCAGGGGAGACTTCTCGTCTAGGAAGGGGATCTGGTAACCATCCCTGAGGACCTGAACAGTCCAGGGGTCGGCTCCGAGATCCTCTGAGTCCCGCCAATGGTTCAAGAGGCATCCCCCCATCTGTGGCGACTGGCAGGGTAGGGGGCCTCGACTCCTACTTCCTCCTGGGGAAGTGGCCATTCCTGCCCCTGTGCTCCCTAACCTCCTGAGGACAGATCTTGGTTGTTGGGGGCAGAGGACACCCCATGCCGCTGCTGTTGTCTAGCCTTGGGCAGGCTCCTGACCCCTGCACTGCACCGGCTATCTGAAGGAAGAGGCTCTCCAACGCTCTAGGGACTCCTCCACCAATTGCTCCAGGAAGAGGGACTCCTCCGACACCAGGGAGTTCCCCAGGCCTTGGCCTCCCTATCAGGCAAGCTCCTCGGGAGTTTGGCCAAGACGGCTCCCTCCTTAGGACCCTGTTGGCCCACTGGATAAACAGTTGCGTCATGAGGAAGCCCAACAGAGCCCGCTCTGCCTCACCTTGAAGGTCGTGGTCCATTGCGAAACGACATACTGCTCCTACCACAGGTCGAGCCACGAAGCGACATGGATCGAAGTCCATGCCGTGGCCTCCATAGCCATTGCCTCCTGCTGGGAGAAGGAGACCAGCCCCGCCAGAAGCTTCTCTTCTGAGAGCCCTGGGGCAAGAGAGGTAAGGGCTCCCTCTACCGACTTAGGAGCCAGTGACATGCCCTCCGGGCGTATAACCTCCTCTGTCTTGCCTTGGCAGCAGGAAGGAGTTTCAGGGACCCAAGTGATCTCAGAGAGTTCTTGGGGCCTGCCATTACCTCATCCACCTGGGCCAGGGCCTGTACAGTATAAGCTGCCTGGGGCAGGGTCAGAGAGGGCTGGGATTCTGTTTGCCCCCCGAAGAGATCTACCGCCAATGCTCTCTTGGAGCCCGGAGGGGTGGCTGGTTCTGCCAGGTGGTTCTTTGCCCTGATGATCCCGAGGACCCTCCTAAAGATGGATCCCTCATTAGCGGGGCCTTGCCCTTCCAAAGCGCTCTGGAGGTTCTCCTGTATGAAGGCTTCATCCTTGTAGTCCTGCAAAGGAGTAGAGGGACCCCCCACCGGAGGGGGAGAGAGCGGCAGAGAGGGCGGCCGGCTCCTACCAACGGTCTCCGATGGTAACTGATGCACCCCCGGGGGGGAGGTTCCACCTGAACCTGAAGAGCCGTCATGGATCACCCTCTGGAGGGGGCAAACCCCAGCCGAAGTACATGGTGGCAAAGCGCTCCGTCCCACATGCAGAATAGGCGGGAGCGGAGGTTCGAGACTGGAGGGAGCCCACCCAGTCCGCGTGGGAGCCAAATGAACCATGGGAACCGGAGCAGGATCCACCGAGACCGCAGAGGTACTAATCCGGGGCCGAGCGGAGCACCCCGCACGCGTAGCAGCCGCAGGGGCTGCTATGGGGAGAGCAGGAGAAGCAGTCTGGGTAGAAGGAGGACGAACACGCTCGACTCCTCCCACAACGGCGGCTCCTCTTGGCTCTACATCTCCTATGGGAGGATCTACATGAAGAACCCAACAAGGACCTGTCCTCCAACAAATGTATCTCCTCTTGTCCCTCCTACGGCGACTCCTGGCCCAGGGTGAGAAGGTAGGATGGTTGGAAAGGGCCAGGAGAACACCATCCCATGAATCCAATCCACCCAAATGCTCCGTGGCCACGGCCGGGGGAAAGGAAGGGTCCCAGAACGAGAACACTTCCTCTCTCAGAGGGGACCTGCCTGGGGTAGGGGGGGTCACATACCATGGACCAGGGGGGACCCCTGAAGACTCCGTTGGTTCTTGACACCTCCCGGGGAGACCCCCTACCTTAGGGGAGGTTGCCAGGATGGCGGAGGAGGAAGAGGACAGGCCCACGGGCACTCCCAGGTGAATTGTGGAGCACCCCACTCTGAAGCGGGACAGGAATCTTTCGCCGAGCACATTGCAGCCACCAGGGCATCCATTAACACCAGACCACAACGGGACCAACATTCCTTCAGGAACGTGGAGTCCCCAGACGGCATAAACTGCGCAGGGAGGAGATGGGGGAAAAGTCCGGAAGCAGAGAAGGCGATTCCTGTAGGGGGCAGAGGAACCTCTGGCGTACCCTTCTTGGAGGGGGACCTG
This sequence comes from Macrobrachium nipponense, assembly GCF_015104395.2. Lineage (NCBI taxonomy): Eukaryota > Metazoa > Arthropoda > Malacostraca > Decapoda > Palaemonidae > Macrobrachium > Macrobrachium nipponense. Next base: position 11,382,279 of record NC_087206.1, read on the forward strand.
AGCTACTTTCATTTGGTGGAGGACAGATCCCACTGGTGTTCCATCCACGAGACGCACTCGTCACACATGGCATCTCGAGAACAAGGGGGACCCCGACACTTGTTGCACAAAGTGTGGGGATCTATCTTCACAGGCAAAAGAAAAGCCCCACATGCCCTACTCTCAGGATTGGGGTCATGACATTGCGAAGATTCCATGTTCGCACAACACAATAGAGGAGAAAAACTAACACACAAGGAAAGGGAGTAAACAAAGGAAAATGGGCTGGTAACCAGACGACAAGCTGGAGCATGTGCACGCGATAGCGACCAGGAAAGGACTGTAGTTAAGGTCAAGAGGTTGCATGGCCTTCTACCCCAGGGCATTTACTTTGCCTGGGAGTGGAATAATAACTGGTTTTTTCTGGTTGGTGCTGGATTGACAATCCAGGTTTCTCCTACGATAGTAGTTCCAGGTAAGTATACAGCGTCGGAACAAATGTAAACCCAGTCGTTGACACTGGTCATTGACACCAAGAAAATAGACTTAATCATATATTACCAAAATCAGAAGACATGTGACCTAATAATGAAGAATAACCTCTCTCCGTCAGTACGAGACCCCCTGAAGCAGGTGTGGTATACCAGTACACATGCCCAGTCTGTAGCTGCAGCGGCGCCTATGTTGGTATGACCAGCATGCGCCTGTCTAAGAGAACCTCCTGCCACACCTACACCAGATACCATGAAACTATCTCCCAGGATGGGATCATCCAGAATACCAAGATCATCAGGAAGGCCTCTGACGCCTGTCGATTGTGCCTGCTGGAGGGACTTATCCAGCAAACAAAACCAGCACTGAATACGATACAGGAAGACTTTCTCCTCCCCACAAGTATGAGAAGACCTGACCAACAACAAGACACCACCGATCACAAGAACTCTACGGAAGACAACACCCCCAAACAAGATACTCCTGCAGCCAGTGAATATCAAGCCAGATGTGACGTCACGCAACACGACGCAATGTCCAGCAAACCACCGCACAGCTCAGGAGATCTCGGAGGTTGCAGCTACACGACCATCAATGCGGCGGAAGTGGTTTGAGGCCTGGCCCAAGCAACCAATGAAAACCTGACTTGCTACCATCAGCCAATAGGAGATCGGCATTGGGCAGACCCCCTGCTGATGACCCCGAAGATAAGGAGGAAGGACATCACACCAGAAGCAGTCCACCCTTAGCTTCCTAGCCTAGAGGATATCTGGCAGCTCCAGACAAAAGCTCGCTACAAGAAAAAGAGAGAAGGAGAGAGAGAGATACCCATATTGACTTTTATAACTATGGTATCATAGTTTACCTGTAAAAATTGTAATAGAAATATATACACCAATCTTGACCCTGCATTTGAGAATTACCTCTACAGGCACTCTACTAGCCTGTTTAAGTAGCACAGAAAAAGCCGCTATTTGGAAAATAGAAAAGAATCTCTTCAAACGTAACGCTGCTAAGGAAGCCATTACTTTTGATAGAATAATAATAATACACTAACACATACGCATATACAGAAAGAAAAAATTACATAATTCCTTTTGTCACATATTTAATTACCCTTAAGGTACAGGGTAACTTTGTTGAAAAACTGTTTATAAAATTTAAATCAGGTAATTCACTTTTTGCTTTCCAGCCCAACTGTTGATTCTGTAACTAATGTTGTCGTTTTATCCTCCTCTCAGAGCCAAGAAGGATACTTCACGACGGTGTACAGTAAACCATCCAATCCCGGGCTTTGTTTAATAGCAAGAACAAGTGTCCGGACGTCTACCAGAAAGGAGTGTCGCTGACACTTATGTAAGGAGGCCCCCTCTCACACTGGTCTACCTTGAACGAAACGGCGAAACTGTAGGAGAAACTCAACCTCTTGTCAACTTGTCAACAACGGTTCATACACAGGGAAATTAAAAAATAAATAAATGCCTTTAGCTGGTAATTATTCGTCCTTTTCATTAATAAAAGATTTACCAGATTTTGTGACTAATGGTGTAAATAGCGCAGTCTTATCCAAGGATTCTGAAATGAAATAGCAACTAATAAAATATAAGATATAAAATCGCATTTCGTTCTTTAACGTCTTTATATGAGTGTGTATTCATTTACGTATTTATATGAGTGTATTCATTTTTAAATAAAATTTTACTGAGAAATGTAATTAGCATTTTTTATTGTTATTTAACTAGAATTCCATTTTCACTTTATCTACATAATTTAGGTGTTTTGATCCCTTTAATATAAACGTTTTAAATATTTTATTTTACTAATTTTATAATAAACGTTCATTAAGACACATTCATAGTCTTTCTAGTTTTATCAACATTTCGAATCAATAATCTGGAAGTTTCCTACCCAAGCCTTCCGGTCTCTTCTATGTTAAAAAATATTCACTCTTTTCATAAGCTGCCTAAGCAAAATTCTGTTCCAACTCGTTGCAGCAAATGGCAACATTTCGTTCCCCTTTTCCCTAAGCTAAAAACCGTAATATTTCCCGATTCAATCAAACAGAAGAGTATCTACGAAACTCGGGCAAAGCCAGGAGTTGATTTTTCTACCCACTAGAACGGCAACGAGGCTGGCAATAATGGAACACTCACGGGAGAAAAGGTAGAAGTTACTGCTGCCGAATGCTCCGAGGAATGAGTGGCAATAGGCCTGGACGTGCCTTGGAAATTCCATAGAGTCATCAAAGGTTCTCCAGGAGGGGAGATGGGTAGGGAAGACTATGGCCAATAGAGGGCATTGCCTGGCTGTAGAGGTGGTAGAGAAATTCTTAAGATACGATTGTGATTGCTAGTAAATATTCAATTGATTACGATTACCACCGTTAGTAAATAAGCAAGTTATCTATTACAACTGCTCAAGTAGGGATGACGGTTAAAGACAAAGTAAGCATAAAACGTATAACGAAAGAAACATTTATGGAAGGAAAAAAATATACAAGCAAAAATAAGGAATAGGTTCCTCTTGAGTAATCTCATGTGTAGAATTCCTTTGACGGAAAATGAGAAAGAAAATGATATTGTCCTGTGGGGGGATTAGAAAGCTTTTGAAAGCTAAGCATGAAGTAACATTGTTAATCACACCAGCAGAAATAATCGTGATATTAGAAGAGAGAATACATTACATTTATAAATGAGACATTTCTAAAAATGCGTGTTACTTCTTGCTAAATAGAGAAAAGCTTGACATCATAAACTGTAAGTTTATCAGATCTAGGACCCATGAATTACTGGACCTAAAAGGTGCTTCAGAAAACGACACACTAAAAAAAATAATAAAAATAAAAAACTTGCGATAAACTTGAAAAAATTTCTTATCAGGGTTCATGCATTACTTCACAAGGAGGCGATGCCACAATGAAAACGTTACTTTGATTTCAAGGAACACGTTCCTGGGAGATTTTGATTTCACGTCACCTCTTGCAAATGTTTCGTGAAAGAAACTTTTTAGCATTGTTCGTTTCTTGTGATAAAGAAAATGTGTCTGCGAAAGAAACGTTTCGCTTTAGGATATCTTCTGGGAAATTGTTTGGACTATATTTTACATGCAATCATATCCTTTTCAAGCAAGAGTATTCTAATCAACCTACAGGATCTGTTATAATCTTGCCTTGGTCGGTAACCTTGGGGAACCTGTTTTTGCTCTTCGGCGAAATGGATTAACCATTTCATAGTGCAGGTCATTTTAAAAGATTGTTTAATAGGATGCTGTGTATAAGACACTATCTAGCCTTTGGGAAAGAGGAGCAGATTCAGAAAAGCGAGAAATTAAAACCAGCGTCTGTGATATGAATATGAGGAAAGTATGAGGGGAAAACCCAGCGGTCCTTAATTAAAGAACTATGAATACATTTACCATATAATTAAATCAAATACCTTGAATACTATTATATTCGAGTACATACTGTGACCGACAGTCGAGTGATGGATGGTTGAGCTCCCCTTCACTTGTAATAGGTTTCCATTGGCTTCGACCGGAAGAATCTTAGGTGACTGAGCAGTGAAGCTGAAACAAGGCCTTCACTAGGAAAGTTTTTTCTTTTAATTGCGTCCTTTGAATGCTTGCCCTGCCTCGCATCATGTATTATCTGTAAATTGCTGTTGTGTGGTTGTTAATTTGATGATAGTGGTACACATATGTAAACTGGTGTTTTATAAAAAGAAAAAAAAAATTCTTAATGGAAATATTGGAAAGTCAGTATTCAAATCAGTTGTGTGAACCTAGCTTCTGAATTATTCAAGTTCCCAGTAGAGAATTATCATGCAAAATATTGTCAAGTGATTATTGTAGATGTATTCCAAGAAAAACATGTTAGATGCACCAGAATGTGAATCAGGCTGACAGTGAAGTATACTAAATTTCACCTAAAGAAAAATATATTGGTTGTCAAATAATCTATGCTGGAAAATCATGGGTAAACTTGATAAAGATTCATCTTTCAAATGTGCGTTCACCTACCTTGCCTGTAGTCACTCACCTCAGGTAATAGTAACATAGCAAAGAAACGTAATGGAAAAGCTCAAATAGATAGAATAATCACCTGAAAAAGAATTGGTTGTGTTTACTTAACTGCAGCATTAAGACTCATCTAAAACAGAGCTGTGGATCAAATCATCAAATTCGTCATAAATTATCGCAGATTCATCAAAGGAAGTCGCACAGATGAGACATATTTCCAACTCTAGAAAACACAGCTAATGATTTTCATTTCATTAAAATTTACACAGAAATAAATTACAGGCAAATTGCATATATCGTCTTACCCTTAACTTTACTGATTTGCCTTCTTGGGTCTGTAATTGTAGTTTTTCTAAGCCATTTGTTTGTCTCAATTAGTCTTATTACGTTTAAAGTCATTTACTGTTACGACGTCGCTCTGTGACATGAAATAGTGAGCAAATAAAAGATATTTAACTTAAAAACAAATATTTCTTGAAGGCACAAGAATCTTAAAAACATTTTATAAACACTTTTTGTCATTCTGGTTGCCTCTTCATTTGTGACGCACATACAGAATATGATACGTTTATAGTAGTTATTGCTGCTGTTTGATTACATATTAATCACGTAAATGACGATAAGTTTATTTCCTAAAATTCGAAAATCTAGTAAATACTCACAAGCAACTGAAGCATCAGCGCCTCAGTGGCGTGGTTGGTTTGGTGTTTGCTTCTCACCTCGGTGGTCGCGGGTTCGATTCTCGGCCATTCCACTGAGGAGTGAGAGATGTGTATTTCTGGTGATAGAAGTTCACTCTCGACGTGGTTCGGAAGTCACGTAAAGCCGTTGGTCCCGTTGCTGAATAACCACTGGTTCCATGCAACGTAAAAACACCAGACAAACAAACAAAACAAAAACTGAAGAATGCAACTTGCTGAATAACCCCTTGGGTACCGGCACTCTGCTTCCTGCAAATAATGGCGATGATTCCTAGAACGGAAGCAATCTTTTATATATTCTCTGGAACAACTGAAATTCACGACATGCATATATACCCTATGATAAAAGCGTTTAGCATCATTGAACATATGATGAATATAAAGTAATTTCACACAATTCGAGAATCTCTTGTCTCTGAAGCATTATTTACAAAGCAAATCATACATTTTTATCTAGAAATGCAAGACGTCCCTCCCTTCACAGAAAATGGTGCAAGAGATACATCGTCTTCTTATTGGTGATAACCTTAACAGAATAACTTAGAACAACTTGGTAATTATGACAAAAGAGCCCGTTCCTTTGCCAAGCGAGGTGTTGTTAGTAAGAAGTCAAATAAGCAAAATTAAAAATTAAAAAGTTAAAGAAATCGAACTCTCATGACTTTTGAAATAGTTTTAAACTATCAGGCTAAATGTCTAAATGAAACATGTTTCATTCTTTATTTAAATCAGATCAGTGGCACCTGTTCCTTATTCCCACGTAGAATTTGGAAGAATTCAAGCTTTTAAAAAAACACATTCGAGATGCCTTTCCTCTTCGACGATAAACTACAGGAAATGCAAACGCACTATTCTTTCGACAAAAAGGGACAAAGTTTACCCTTGTCGGAACTTTGGGTCAACTGATCGATTCTGCCCATGTCGCAGATATCGCCAAGGGACGAGAGAAAGAAAAATGAAGAATTTTAGAAAAAGAAAAAAATAGGAGCGTGAGAGAGGAAAGGCTTTAAAAAATTCAGCGAGGAAGGGGTAAATCATTCAGGCGTTGAAGGTGTCCAGAATATGATATGGTTCCGAGAGAATCAAGGAGAGGAAAAAAGAAGGAAGTAAACAGATAAACTGTTCTTTAATTAAACAGATGATCTGTCAAATTTAAGTGAAGGATCTTGTAATAAACTTTGCTTAAGTTCCAGTATTTGAGATTGTGGTGTACTGAATGATTTATAGCGGTAATTTGCTGAAAGGCGAATATTTGCTGATTAAACAGATGAAGGAACAGGACCAGAATTAGACTCCCCTAATTCCCATGGAGTTGCAAAGCGAAAAGCAGAACTTAAATATTATAATAAAAAAATGTTTATTATGCAAGGGATTTATATGCGAATACTGTATAAATCATACATTATAAATATTGATAGGTAATAATAATAATAATTATTTTATTATTATTATTATTATTATTATTATTATTATTATTATTATATAAATGTATCTATCAATAAATGCTCACACACTGAAATTCAGGTATACAGAATGACATTCACAGGAAAATAGAATAATTTTCTCCTGTATTTATAAAAAGTAAAACCTTCAATACAAAATCGGATTTGTAATTCTTATACCGTGACGAGTGAAGCCTTTCCTTTGTTATTTTAGTCCTTTTATCTTTTGTATTTTTTCTAAATCTTTTTATATTTTTTTTAAAGCCGCGTCTGTCAGCGCCCCGGAGGACGAATCAATTAATAACGCCTTTTACGTTGGGAGGCGGAAAATTCTCTCTCTCTCTCTCTCTCTCTCTCTCTCTCTCTCTCTCTCTCTCTCTCTCTCGATTTCTGTCTGTATTCAACCATTTCCACCGGCGCTCTCTCACTCTGTCTCCCTTACATACATATATATAAATACACATATTTATATATACATACACAAATATATATGCTTAAAAATTAACAGTAGATGCACGTGACTTCATGATATAAGTGAATAACACAGGAAAAATAATAGGCAGAAATTCGTTGCCGAGCGCTTTCGTCCTTCAATATATATATGTGTGTATGTATATATATACTATATATATATATATACGGAACTGGACGAGAATCGGATAAACTTCGTCGGTATGAAGATACCTGCAAGAAACTTATTGATGCCACTAAAGCAATTGCTTTTACCGAAAATATACACATACACTCACACACACACCCACACCCACACCACACACACACACACACACACATATATATATATATATAATATATCTATATATATATGTATGTATATATATATATGTACTATATTATACATACGCATGCACACAAATATACTGTATATAACACACTTTCTTACATTTGTATTATGTTCATATACTAAAAGGTTTTCCTGTAAATTCACTTAAAAGAACTTTTATAGGTTCCTCTATATTCAGTTACACGAAATTGTGAATATTTTACCATTCAATTAGTTATACTGAGCTAAATGGAAAAAAATTGGATGGCTTCCTGTTCGCTTTGGTAGTAACATCATTTTTTACTGAAGGAATGATAGCTACCCCAAGTGCAAACTACCGTTGTTAAAGTTAAACATAAATAATACGCCAATAAATAATAGCTTCAACTTGAGAAACAGCAAATTCCTTTTTAATTCAAAACTCACTCACATTATACAAAAGGCGGTGATACGAATGTTTATTATTTATTTTATTTTCTTTTTTTTGTAATTCGGTTCAATACAGTAACAGGAAGTCGAAATAACTGCTGAAATACGAAAGAAAACAAGGCCTGTGGCCTGTGGCCTGTGTTTGTTTCCAGAGCCTGTGAATGAATTTTAATTAATTTTTATAAATGAAAAGAATTATATAGTTGCGATGGTTCAGAGTAATTTTCATTATTTTTATCATCTTTCATTACACTTTCGCTTTCTCCCATTTTAACCATTACCATTACACACACACACACACACCTCACCACACACACACGCACACACGCACGCACACACACACAACACACACACACACACACACACACACACATATATATATATATATATATATATACATGTGTGTGTGTGTGTTTGACTTTGCACTTGAGATCCGATTACATAGTCGTGCTTGTTTATAAGACCCTCAACGATTCATTTGTTAAACTTCACTTACTACTCCAAGTAGGACGCCGGATAAAAGTAAACATTTGCAAAGGGCTTGACGGATGCTCCTGTTAACTGCCTTGTCACTCATGAAATATTAATTTATATTCAATGAAATATTGACTATCACTGTAAGTAAGGAATTTTGTGGCTACTTACGTAAACTTTTGTTACACTTGATTAAACAGAATATGTATATATATATATATATATATATATATATATATATATATATATATATATATTATTACCTTTCGAACGCAGAGGAAGGGAATAACAAACGCTAAAAATTATTTTCGGTCCTATTTCATCGCAAGTCAAACGGGGTAGTTGTTATCTAATTGCTAAGAACTTTTATTGTAAGCTACAATAAACTCCCAGCTTTCCAATGGCACCACTCTAGAAATAGTAAAAGATACACGGGAGAAATTAGAAAGCATTTTGTGGTAACTTCCAATGCGTCTAACTCTTCAGGTGTTCGCAGATGATTAAATGACCAAGACCAGAGCATAAACAATACGTTCGGCCCGTCTAGACCGGAGAGGGTTAAAAGGAGAGGTAAAGTGACGTACGAAGATAGGAGAGAGATTCTCTCTCTCTCTCTCTCCTCTTTCTCTCTCTCTCTCTCTCTTGCAGTCTTTAGAAAGAGAGAGAAAAGAAGTAAGCTGTAATTGCTTAAAGCAGGGATGTATTTTACACGCGGAATGAGAGTGAAAGCGATGAATTTTGTATGTATGAATGTATGTATGTACAAGTACATGCACATATATAAAGTGTGTGAGGTTGTGTAATTCTATAGAAATAGAAATTTATACATATGAATCTATATATTATATATATATAGTATTATATATATATCTCTATATATATATATCATAATATAATGAGAGAGGAAAGAGGGGGAAGCAAAAAAAAAAAAAAAAAAAATCTTACCATCTGTGTGTAGCGTTGCGACTCCACGTTTACATAAATCCCCAGCGTAAAAAAAAAAAAAAAAGGTAACCCAGAGGAAGATTCATTTTCCGGTCTTTGAGCTTTTGCGGTCCATAGCGCTGCTAATTATAAACTTGATTAGCTCTCTCCTCCTCTCCTCCTCCTCCTCCTCCTCCTGAAGGCAGCTGAATCACCTTCTCCTGCCGTCTGATGCGTCTTTCTCATCGCCTGTGGCTCCGGCTCACTTAGTTATGAACTAATCAGGACAGTTTTCCAACCAGCGGGAAAAATAATTTTCACTTTTTTTTTTTCCGTAAGCATGTGATTTTGCAAGACTCGCGGGTGGTATAGGAAGTAAGAAGGACGTCTTTCAAGAATTTTCAGTTGATGGATACGAGATTTCTTCTTTAATTCTATAAATGTGACATTCTATACTTCTTAAAAAGTATTATCCTTAAATATTTTCAATTTAAACATTCTCTCATGGCTTTGTATTATCCTTAAACATTTTCAATTTAAAAAATTCTCTCGTGGCTTGTAAGTAATCTCAATTAATGAAGATAATTTTTTCATTGTATAAATACACTAAATAATACTCCGAAATGCCAGTACTGTGCTTCAATATTTTTACTTAATAAAAAGAAAATTCTTTATTGTATACTGATTATATAGTATGACATAAATCTAAAAGAGTATTAAGATAAGAGGAAAAGATCCATCATATATAATCGAAAAATGTAAAGAGAATTTTCATTTTACTTAAATTGTTCTGAATTTGAAAAAAAAAAAAATCTACTTAATCTGAACTGGAAGAACCAAATATTTTCTTTCATGCAAACTAATTTCGCCAGTTACTCTTATTCGGGTGAGCACTGCGGTACAGAAGCTGTTATTGTAAAATAATTGATTTTGTTACAAATTACCTGGAAATCCAATTCACCTATAAATTCAAAATCGAAAAACGGAGATATCTGCTATTCTGGATTAACATCTAGGAGCCCGGATATTTTCCAGAACAATAAGCTATTGTATAAAATCTCTTCACCAAGTAGAAAATATTTCTGAGTCTAATGAAATTACTTTTCAGTCTAATGAAAATACTTTTTTATATATTGAAAATATTTTTTTTTGTCTGATGAAAATACTATTTAATCTAAAGAATATACTTTTTAGTCTAATGGAAATACTTTTCAGTCTAATGAAAATACTTTTATGTCAAACGAAAATATTTTTCAGTATGATGACATTACTTTCAGGGCTTAATAAAAACTACGTTTTATGTTAACTAAAATAAAATTTTATTTTCAGTCTTAATGAAAACTAATTTTTCTGGTTCTAATTGAAAATACTTTCAAGTCTAATGATGAAAATACTTTTCTGTCAAATGAAAATACTTTTCAGTCTAATGAAAATACTTTTCTGTCTAATGGAACTACTTTTCAGTCTAATAAAAATACTTTTATGTCTAATGAAAATATTTTTCAGTCTAATGAAAATAATTTTCTGTCTAATGAAAATACTTTTAAGTCTAATGAAAATACTTTTCTGTCTAATGAAAATACTTTTCAGTCTAATGAAAATACTCTTAAGTATAATGAAAATACTTTTCAGTCTAATGAGAACATCTTTTATTCCAATAAAAAAATAACTTTCTAATCTAATAAAAATGCTCTTCAGTCTAATGAAAATCTCACTGTTTCCTCTTAACATTCTTCTTCTTCTTCTTCTTGGTCTTTTATCACGGCTAATCTACCACACAGGAGTCTTCCGAGCAGATCAGGAAATGACCTGGGTGTCAGACCAGTAACTAATCCGGCTTACGGTCCAGCGACACCAGGTGGACTGGTGAGGTTTATTGATATATATTTTTTCAGACTATAAATCTTTTAGAAAAACTGTCTATTTCCCACTCATTTCACTTATATTTAGTCTACAGGAAATGAGTATTAAATCAAGTGTATAAATGATTAAGTCGGGAAAATCTTGTTTTCAGGGTATCTTAATAAGCATATTTTGATGCTATAACTACTTAATATTTATGTCATTTTTCTTTTATATTTAAAGTACATGAAATATGTTACTAACAAATCAGTTACATGCATAACTAAAGAGTAATTACGCAAAACCATTATGCACCTAAATACATACATAGTACATGTGTACATATCTCAGAGTGACCACGTTTTCAT
>NC_087206.1:11401227-11411227 GCF_015104395.2 Macrobrachium nipponense
TTCATAATGAGCAGATACATAAATTATAAGTTTAACGAGAGAGAGAGAGAGAGAGAGAGAGAGAGAGAGAGAGAGAGAGAGAGAGATGTGGAATATGTCATGATTTCATCATCTGCTCAATATCCTCATATACGAAAAGGATTTGCTTTCTACTGGGTAATTTCTGTAATCATTACGAACTCCTGAGAAAAAAAAAAAGTTCACTAGCGTTTCACTGCAAGCTCTCATTTCGTGAGCACGCAAGCAACAGGGATTTTAACTTTCAATTGCACTTTAATTCTAATTGCTCAGTCGTGTTATACAGACTTCGAAGGGGATTGGGAATGGATGAAACGATCATTTTTGTTATATATGGTGTTTTGGTATTCAAGTATATTTAAATTTTTTTACCGTGTACCTATGCATATATATATGCATATATATATATATATATATATATATATATCTATATATATATATATATATATATATATATATATAATATATATATTTGTACAAGAGGAAGGATACATGAAATGATAATGGGAATATTGTCTTTTAGTTCTCCATCAGTGCTCGAATTAATTAATTTCTAGCGTATGTATGTATTTAAAACATACACAAACACTATATATAATATATATATATATATATATATATATATATATATATATATATATATGTGTGTGTGTGTGTGTGTGTGTTTATTTATATATAATCCATAACATATTTGTGTATATACATATATATTTATATACATATATATATATATATATATATATATATATATATACATATATATAAAATACAGTATATATATATATATATATATATATATATATATATATATATATATATATATATATATATATATATATATATATATATATATATATATATATATGCTATATACCCTACAACACGCTTTCCGAAGACATGCAAATGTAAATACATTTTCCCTAACCTCCGCCATACCATTTTACCTAAACATCATATTTCCATCGAATGCAGAACGGTCAGGTATTGGAGAGTCATTCTGCATCAGAACTGTCAACAGTTAAAAAAAAATAAGCAAAAAAAAAAAAAACACATGACACCTCAATAATCGATGACGTCAACACCCAATGATTTGTCTGTGCATTTTCTCTGCTGATACAATTGCAATAAGCTGATTTGTGAATGGCTGTGCAAAAAAAAAAAAAAAAAAAAAAAAAAAAACCTGTCCCCAACCAATGGCGTTATTTTTTCTATTGTTTGTTTGATGGAGGCAATGTTTATTTTTCTAGATATATGGCTGATAAAAAAAAAAGAATTTAAATACAAAAAAAATAAAAAACTAACTGCCTTTTTCATGGAACGTTTTTTTATAGTTTTTAATGGTACTGTGTCATGGCGTCCCTCCCCATATGTATGTATTTTTTTACGTATAAACATACACACGCACAGACTATATATATACATATATATATATATATCATGTGTGTGTGTGTATATATATATTATATATATATATATATAATATATATATATATAATATATAAACACGCACGCACACACACAATATATACATATATATATATATATATATATATATATATATATATATATATATATATATATATATATAATCTATATACATATATATATGTAGCTTTATATTTAAAAACAATTACAAGCCAGGCAATACCTGCAGAGTATACTGGAATATACGCACACGTATATGCAAATTCAAACAGTACATATACGTGCATAGATAAGACCCATACATCACAAAACTATTATGGTCCATTAGCAGCATATACGCTGAAGAGCCTTGCGCTCGTAAATCAAGATAACAGACTTTTTATCGGTATTGTGTGTGTGTGTGTGAGAGAGAGAGAGAGAGAGAGAGAGAGAGAGAGAGAGAGAGAGAGAGAGAGAGAGAGACTTCACTGATGAGGTATTGGCGTGAACCAGTAATCCCAGGACAGTGGGGTATATGGCAAAAAAAAATTAAATAAATAATCAAATAAAAATAAAAAGAATAATAACATATAATTGAGCTGTGATTAAATGAAGCCTAACCAACGCAATGCTAATTTTTTTTCTATCACAATTTCTCTAAAAAAAAAATAGGTAAAATTTTAGGTCACTTTCAGTCTGGAAAAATGTTAATTAAAGTACAATAGATTTTGATGAATGTAATAACTCCAGCTGCCCCAAAAAATCATAAACTTTATACCTAATAACAGAAATATTTAGATATGCAAAACATGAACTGATAATCTCCTATGAAATAGGTAACCCCCAATCCCCCCCCTCTCTCTCTCGCGCTCTCTAGTAGCTCTTCAGTAATTGTACCTTTATATGGATGTCCGTGGTAGTTCACGTACGTGTGTGTGTATGTGTGTCAGTAAATCCTGGAAACATTTCTGGACGCTTTGTACATTCCAGTCTATAGATGTGTTTGACAGAGGGGAAAAATACAAACTGTCATTACAGCGCGACAAAATCCATTACTTCGAACTACACCCCTCGTTTTGACCCCCCAGGCATAATACAACGACACCCCCCCCCCATCCTCTCTACCCAACCTCGAACAGACACCCCCCCCTCCCCCGCTCCTCTTGACCTCCCACACCAGGTATAAATCTCGCGACCATAGAAGGGAATGGGACGTCTTCCATTCGCTGTGATTTACGCTACAGAAGATCGAATTTGACAAGATTATTACCAGGGTAGCGTTTCCTACAAAAGGTGGTCGAGTGATTTGCTGGAGTTTTTATATCAAGTTTTATATCTGGGTGGATATTTCATACGGTTTTTTTTCCCTTTTCGGGATGTTAAGTGGCCAGTTTGTCATACTGTGTTCGTGTGAGAATAGTATATTCATATCTCTCTCTCTCTCTCTCTCTCTGTCTCTCTCTCTCTCCTCTCTCTCCTCCATATATATATATATATATATATATATATATATATATATATATATATATATATATAGTATATATATAATATATAAATAGTATATATATCTATATAATGTGTGTGTATGTATTATATATATATATTATATATATATATATATATATATATATATATATATATATATATATATATAGTGTGTGTGTGTGTGTGTGTGTGTGGTGTGTGTGTGTGTGTACTTGCACTTATTCTCACCTTTGAAAAATGCTCTTAAATTAATCAATATTTAAAAAAACATCACTGACATCGACTCACCCTCTTTTTAAATACGCAGTCGTGGAAAAAAAATTGTCATTCGACATCTCTTTTATTTCATAAGGATGCCAAGTGGCAAATTTCTTCGAGTCAATTCTGGTAGATGGAAGAAACAAACAAGAGCTCAATCAAAGATGTTAGACGATCGTATCACTGGAAACTTCTCAAATGGGAGTATCAGAAGAGGTTTTGAAAGGTAAACGTGGCGGCTGCGCTGAATTCAAAAACTGGCCAAAAATAATGGAAGGTACATGGAAACTTTATTAATAAACGAAAGTAGATTTATATCTGTTAGCAGTCTGAGACTGAACAAGGGATGTTTTTTTTAGTTTACCCAGTTTCCTTATGGCTTAGAAAGTTGAATGGAGGTATTTTCAATTGGGGAAAGACTCAGGTTAGGTGCTTCAAACTGTAATATCTTGATCCAAATACCGGATAGAATCACAGCCGTTTATTTGCTTGATTGCAAGGTTATTTAACAAAAAAATCAGAATGACCATGGAATGAGTATGATCCAAAAATATAGGGAAAAATTAGTAATATAAAAAAAACGTAGAAACCGACGACCGACGCAAAATTCTAGACCGGAGTTCCATGAATCTGCTTCCAGGTGTGTTGATTTTGTCAAATTCCCCAGTTCCAGAGAGGGACAGATAAACAAGATTAAGGCGGGGAATGTGGGAAGGGTTGTGCAGACAAGCTTTAAGCTTTGTCTCATGGAACTAGTAGAAGGAGAAGGGAAAAAAAAGGGAAAGGCGATTTAAGGTTTAAGAAAAAGAGTTTCCCATACAGCCATGACGAGATAGTTCGGATCTGTACGCATATACCATATGCATTTCTGATGCAAACTATATACTGGTGGCTTTAATATATATATATGTATATATATATATATATATATATATATATATATATATATATATATATAGACACACATATATTATATATATATATATATATATATATATATATATATATATATATATATATATATATACATACTATATGTGTGTGTGTGCGCGCAAAAAAGTCATATAATACACCTTAAGGCAAAACATGAGATATCTTAAGCAGATGAACATATTTCTTAAAACACGGATAATACAGTTACTCATACATTGCTTCAAGGCTTAATCCTGCAACCATTTGCCAAGGAATTAGTGAACAAAATCAATTTCATACCAGTAACATCCATATATATATATACATATATGTGTGTTTGTGTGCGCGTGCGCGCAGACATATAATACACCTTAAGGCAAAACATGAGATATCTTAAGCAGATGAACATATTTCTTAAAACACGGATAATGAACAGATGTGCAAATCCTTGCAACTTAACCTTAAGAATTAGTTCCTGGGTGAAAATACCTTCTGCTGCTACTTTCTAATGAACAACATATTCTTTGGAATCTTGAGATTTCAAGTCAGTGGTCCCTTTGGTGGGCTTTCTTACCATGATGAATAGGGGTCATCTTCTAAATAATAATCAATAATAATAATAATAATCATAATAATAATAATAATAATAACAAGACTTGGTCCATGTGGGTTTGCTTGTTTTCCCAAATGAATAGGGTTCATCTTCTAAATAATAATATAATAATAATAATTCTAATAATTAATAAATTAATAATTAATAATAATAATAATAATAATAATAATAATAATAATAATAATAAATAGATAAATAAATAAAAGACTTGGCTCACTTGGAGATACTGAAACCATTCTGACCGTTCAAACTTTCAACAACAAAAACCACAATCCCTAAAACACGAATCTTTTTTTTTTCTTTAAATCTGAGTGAAAATCTGGCGTGTTTCCACAATAGCCGATCACAAGAGAGAGAGGATGATTCCTGGAATGACAAATAACTCCCATGAGTAGCCTCTGGTAATCTTGTTTGTACTCCCTTTGAGGCATTGTCCGAATTGCTGCATGGGAACACTGTGCATTTCTAGGAATCTCATTTGCTTCTAACCGTTTTCGTATCCGACAATTTTGAGATATTTGTTTGTAAAGAGAAGGACAAGGCAGTATCTGTTACACCTACTTACTAGGTATATGTATGTATGTATGATATATATAATATATCTATAGTATATCTATATATATATATATATATATATATATATATGTGTGTGTGTGTGTGTGTGTATGTATAAATGTAAGACGTACCACAGTAGTATTAAGAAATCAGATATCACAAAAATATATATATTTCTCTAATTACTGTGACCTTGTTGGCTAAATCACAACATGAGAAGTGTACAAATTGTCTGGATATCAAGCTCCTTTGGTTTTATTGTACAATTCTTTTTGTATTTGATGGAAGTATGACTTGGTATATATATATATATATAAACACACGGTGTTAGTAAGTACTGCCACATACTTCCATCAAATGCAAAACATTTACTTAAGTATTAACCATACACGCGATATGATGAACTGATGAGACTAGAGAGAGAGAGAGAGAGAGAGAGAGAGAGAGAGAGAGAGAGATCAGACAACGAGCAATAAAGCCATTCAGAAAGCAACGGGAATAAAAAAAAAAAACCTCATGAAGAGGAGACAGAGAAAATGATATGGGTACGTCGAGTCCGACTCGAAATTGTAGGAGTTGTAGAGACTGAATATATATATATAGAGAACAAAAAAAAGCAGGGAAGCGTCACATGAACAAAGGCCATTGGAACAGGTGATTGAGGAATGAACGGTGCAGAAGAGGTCGGGGAAAATGTAGAACAGAGACAGTGATGGATGATGAATTTAAATTAAAACCGTGCGAAGAGAAGGGATTAAAACAGAGAAGGGTTAGAGACGTGAATGGTAAAGGATGGAGAACTCTATTTATACTGTGTGTCTATATATATAATATATATATATCTATATGTATATATATATATATATATATATATATATATATATATATATATATATATATGAATAACTTGATCACGAAGTATATAAAACGTGATGCTATGTATAAATAAAGGTTTTTTGCCACGAAGGAAAAAAAAATGAAAAAGCGAGATAGCCAAGTACTTTCGGTCCTGTTCGGACCCTTTACTGAAGCAAACTGAGTTTGCCTCAGTAAAGGGTCCGAACAGGACCGAAAGTACTTGGTTATCTCGCTTTTTCCTTTTTCCTTCGTGGCAAAAAAACCTTTATATATATATATATATATATATATATATATATATACTATATATATATATATATATATATATATATATATATAGCCAAAATTCAAACCATTGCTTCGTTTCTAAAACCATTTTCACGTATATGGTTTTGATCGCTAGTATCAACATTTTTCTACCAATCTGGCATTTACCCTAAAGTCCTTAAGATATTTTGTGATAAATGTATATATGTGAAATTACCCAAAGCTATGAATAAGACGACGACTGTTTTTAATGGTTGTATGTATTTAATTCGTCACTATCAAAAGTAATCCCGTAGGAAGGGTAGTGCAGTCAATGCACCTCATGCGGTGCACTGTAGGCATTACTTAAAGTTCTTTGCAGCGTGCCTTCAGCCCCTAGCTGCAAACCCTTTCGTTCCTTTTACTGTACCTCCTTTCATATTCTCTTTCCTCCATCTTACTTTCCGCCCTCTTCTAACAATTGATTCATAGTGCAACTGCTTTGAGATTTTCCTCCTGTTACACCTTTCAAACCTTTTACTCTCAATATCTGTTTCAGTGCAGAATGACCTCATAGGTCCCAGTGATTGGCCTTTGGCCTAAATTCTATATCCAATCCAATATCAAAAGTAATTTGATAATTCCAGTATAATGAAAAGAGGAATCAGTCGACCGCCATTATTCATTAAAAGCAGTTCACTTTACTTCATTAAAGATGCGATGATAGGCTCTAATCACTAACGCCCACTTAATAACGGCTCATACGATACGCATTATTAATGACACGATTATCGTCTAATTTACTTCAACATGACCTGAGCTCAGGTCGTAAAGCTAAATGACCTCTTCATAAATCCTGCAGGATGTCGGCGAGTGCCATTAGGTGTCAACATCATTTCACTGATATTCCTAAGAAAAGTGCCAGTGATAGCTATGGTGGTACTTTTGGTGTATGGTCTGGTGTAAATAAATCAAAAGATATATATATATATAAAATATATATAGATATATATATATATATATATATATATAATATATATATACATACATGCGTACATACACATACATACATATATATATATATATACATACATACATACACATACATATACATATATATAAATATATATATATTATATATATATATATATATAAATATATATATATATATATATATATATATTTTTTCGTACAGCAACTTACAGCTTTTGACCATCAGCTGTGAACAGAAGGATTTTACATCATTGTGGATTGTATCCCCATTTACTTAAGAAGGTACGACATAGTACCTACTTCTGTGTATATATATATATCTCTTATATATATATATATATATATATATATATCTATATATATATATATATATATATCATATACATATACATCTATCACCAAACGAGACCAATATACATATATATATATATATATATATATATATATATATATATATATATATATATATATATATATATATAGATATATCTATAGTAATCAAATCTGCCCTCTCCAACAACAATAAGACAAAGGCCCCTGTCATTCTGTCCTATTCATCGACGTAAATTCTCTCAGCGATTTGCTCGGAATAATCTAAATTTGCGAGAGTCATTATATGCCTCAACTGGCTAATAATAATCACTCCCAACTGTGCAACACTGAAGAGGACGACGTACAGAACGCATCCCTCATTAAGCGGTACATTTCCGGAAGATCGAAATAAATCCAGCTTTATACGCATTTTTTTATCTAAAACAATACATAATCGTTTCCATTGCGTCAATACCATTCCAGTGCAGGCATGCATGTATTTTTTTAAAATCGTTTCATGTATTACTGAAAGTTCAGACGAATTCATGTTGAAGTGAATCCATGAATTTGTCTGTAAGGTATAATTGAAATACAGACGTGTATGCATGCATACATACATAAGAAAATATACGCGCACACACACACACGCACGCGCACACACACACACACACACACACACCACACACACACACATATTATATATATATATATATATATATATATATATATATATATATATATATATATCTTAAAGGTATGAATTGATGTGTTAGTGAATTACATATCGTGTCAGTTACCCTTGCTTGGAGACAGAGTGAGCTGTAGAGGCGGCCTCCTTGAATGAAGGAATCTGATGCATATGCGTTTTTAAACTGGTGGCTGTCCGCACTGTTGCCAGGGCCAGTTTTGAGGCGTGTGGGTATGTACATTCGTTTGTACGGATGTCATAGGTCTGACCGATCGAGGCACTTGAGGGAAAGACACATTCCTTTGTGATAGGAAGAAAGACGGTTGAGCAAAAGCCAAGTATCGGGAGAAAATCCCCATCTCCAAAAGGTATCGGCATATCTTTTAAATGACTTAGAAACAGTTGCCATTGAAAAGAGAGAAGCGTGAAATATATCTCTTTACTTAATATTGCCTTTAAAAAGAGAGAAGTGTGAAGTGTATCTCTTTACCTAATATTGTGTTATATATCTTTATTACAGATGGGCTCTATTCCATGATATTAGAGACAGGATTCTCTAACTTGACTAATACAATGAAACAATTGACATTTTTGAGTCTGGGAGTGAATATTTAGCCAGGAGAGTGGAATGATAACTTAATAGTTTTCTTTGTGGGGCAGACTTGGTTTTATCACTATGACTTATTAATCATTCTGTTCCATTTTATGTTCATCTGCTTTGGGTATTAAATAGTATATTTTTGCATTTATGTGAGCTTAATAACCTAGTGACATGCTTGCAGATAGAGGGCGCCTGCTGCCACAGGTAAGAATTGTTAATTTGTGTAGTTTTGTCAAAAGGGGGGGGGGTTAAGATATATATATATATATATATATATATATATATATATATATATATATATATATATATATATATATATAGTCAATCAAACGTGTTCATATCCCAATGCACATATTTCTTATAAACTCATACAGAGACAATTCACACATTTGCATAAGCATCTCTAAATATACACAACTAAGTCACATTTCCTACATGTTTATCTAAGCATCCATGTCCTACGCAAACGCAAAACTTAGCAAATACGTTAACAGTCAGCTTAACAGGTTAATATGCAAACAATTGCTTGCGGGAATACTGTTTATAAATCTTATAACTAACTCCTGTGGTACCAGATCTATTTTATATGAGTACATTCAGTGAATTGATTTTAATATAATCGACCTACCTCTCGCAGTTAAAGTAACTGAGGATGGCATTAGGATCAAATGCAGATTTTTGTGTCCATTGTTAATGAAATATCGTATATTTTACTTTATGGCTATCAGGATTTTTCTTAATCACTGGCGAATATTCTTCACCGAAGTACTAGATATGAACTACGTAATAAGATTATATAATGTAAACTGTTCAATAAAAGACTGTGTCTGTGTGTGTATGTACATATGTATTCGTAGTTGCACATGCACAATGTCTGTACTAGTACATAAACTAAGTTTTTAGTTACGTATAATTACGTATATCTCCACTGCATGTGGTATCACTGCAAGCAGTACAAATCCAATACAGCATTTAAAAGCAATTCACAAAAGCATTGAGCACTTATACACTAGCTACCTAATTCTTATAAATATGTAGACCTTATTTCGTAAGGCCA
>NC_087206.1:11416227-11418727 GCF_015104395.2 Macrobrachium nipponense
ACGGGCTTTCGCGTTGGCATATATGTTTGTTTGCGTTGATCGTACACATTTTACGTGCATGCAACGCAAACCACAACACACACACATTATTATTACTATATTATTCTTTCATTTTCTGTAAATGCTAAATACCTTGATTAAGCTTATACCTAATTTTTAAATAAAAAAGATAATAATAAGGAAAATGACGTGACAATTTAAAAAGCTAGATTCGAAAAACTTACGCCCTAAGAATTCTGAGAGGATGAGAGAAGGTAGCCTGCCAGTGAGATCGATAAAGTTGTCTAAGTCGATGCAATGGTATTTTGTATGTGTACTTGTACACAATATGTATTATAAATGCATTTTTACATATTTGTGTGTATGCATTCATTACAGCACCACGGATTCTCTCATGTATGTATGTATGCATGTATGTATGTATTTACGTCAATGTACGCGTAACTTAGCAAAATATCCTTGAAATCTTCAGTATTCAGAGTTCCATTTAAAAGCCCAACTGAAAATTTACCAGTAAAATAAAATAAAACCTCTCCCACATTAAACAAAGTCAGAAACTTTGTCTTCTTCTTCTTATTCTTCTTCCTCTTCCTCTTCTTCTTCTTCCGGGAAACCTGAGACCCACTTGTGCGAGCCGGAGGGGGGGGGGGGGGGGGGGGGGGGGGGGGGGGGGGGGGGGGGGGGGGGGGGGGGGGGGGGGGGGGGGGGGGGGGGGGGGGGGGGGGGGGGGGGGGGGGGGGGGGGGGGGGGGGGGGGGGGGGGGGGGGGGGGGGGTGGGGGGGGGGGGGGGGGGGGGGGGGGGGGGGGGGGGGGGGGGGGGGGGGGGGGGGGGGGGGGGGGGGGGGGGGGGGGGGGGGGGGGGGGGGGGGGGGGGTGGGGGGGGGGGGGGGGGGGGGGGGGGGGGGGGGGGGGGGGGGGGGGGGGGGGGGGGGGAGGGGGGGGGGGGGGGGTGGGGGGGGGGGGGGGGGTGGGGGGGGGGGGGGGGGGGGGGGGGGGGGGGGGGGGGGGGGGGGGGGGGGGGGGAGGAGTGGCGGCGTAATAACACTCCCAGGAGTTTCTACATTTTCACTCCAGCCGTTTCTACTCCTTCCCTGTCATGGAAAATCAACACCCGGATGGTAGTCATTTACTCAGGGATTAACGACGCCCCAGTTGAGCCGACCCAGTCATGTGATATTATCGATCTGGCGTCGCACCAATCCTACAATCCTGTTTTGTGGGATGTTCCGTCATGGTTATATTTATATTCACTGGGAATTCTTTTTTTTTTCACTTAGAAGGGGGCCAGGGGGGGGGGGGGGAAATGATGATTGCTGGGTAACTCTGACGTGTGAGGTAAGTCTTTTTTTTTTTTTTTTTTTTTTTTTTTCTATGGGTTTGTTCAAATAATGGGGTCCTGTGCTTAGAGTCGTGCCTACAATTACTCTTTCCGCTTTCAGAGTCAAATTGTTTACCCTCGACGAAAGTATGTATTTGTAATGGCAGTGTTCATCTCCTTATTGTGTCTAATCATGTAACTTTATGTAAGTGTGTGTGTATGTATTTATGTATGTATGTATGTATGCATGTATATATGTATATATATTTGTGTGTTAAATATAAACTATTGTATGTGCATATATATACGTATACATATATATATGTACGTATACATATATATATGTAAGTATTATATATATATATATATATATATATGATATATATCTACAAATATATATATATCATATATCTATAATATATATATAATATATGCATATATATATGTATATATATATATATATATATATATAGATATATATTTATATGAATACTTTTATTTAAACGTCGAATGCTTACATCCAGACGATAATCCACCATTGTAAATTTCAAATGCATACGCACCTACAAGTGTTATTTGGTTTCAGTTATCACAACAACAGTATTACATACACAAAATCATTCAATATTCAAGCTAAACCACAGCCAGCGCAGGTGTTTCAACTTGCTCCTTCAAGAGGTACGAAAAAATGAGTAGACGAAAGTCGCTTTTGTGAAGTGCGCATCTCCCCTCTGTTTTGTCTGCAATACTTCGCCCTCTTTCTTTCGGTCTGTCTTTCCTCTTTCTTGTTGTCTTTTAGCCCTAACATAACATTCCACTTCTCTCGTTTGCGTCCTCCCGGTGTATAACTGATTTTACAACTGTGACTTATATGTACAACGGATTTTTTATATGTCAGTTATATGTACAACGGATTTTACATATGTGAGTTATATGTACAACGGATTTACATCTGTAGCTTATAAACAAAACTGATTTTACAACCGTGACTTATATGCAAAACTGATTTTACCACTGTTACTTATATGTCCAACGGATTTTACAACTGTTACGTATATGTCCAACGGATTTTACAACTGTGAATTATATCTCCAAGGGATTTTACAACTTTTACTTATATGTCCAACGGATTTTACAACTGTTACTTATATGTCCAACGGATTTTACAACCGTGACTCATAT
>NC_087206.1:11423727-11433727 GCF_015104395.2 Macrobrachium nipponense
TTGACCTGAATGTAGTACAAACTGTCATGCTACGCACAGCCGTATTTATTGTTCCTGGAACCAATTTCTTTCCCTCCCAGCAAATAAAACTCACGTTGTTAGAGCAAAGGAAAAAATAAATTCTTAGCTTTTGGTGTTACTCTGCTTGTTGTTAAGTAATAAATGTTCTTGGTTGCATGCATTTATTTATTTATTTTGTAGGCGAGCACTCATGAAAGATACACACACACACACACACACACACACACACACACACACACACACACACATATACACATATATATATATATATATATATATATATATATATATATATATATATATCTATCCTTCTTCATCCTGTTCCTTGAAAGAGTCGCTTTATATAAGTTATTTCGTTCAAAATTGCCTGAAGTCCGGACATAAATCGTAGGCGAGTGTCAATATGCACAGTGGCATCAACAATAACCCTCCTCGCTGCACCTAACTGGCCCATAAAGCAATTTACGAGTCATTAGACCGAGGCCGAGTCGGGGCATTACCCGGCTACGGAAGGAAGGAAGGAATGACCTCGTAGTAACACAATTTCTTCGGCATTTTTAAAGGATCGACAATTTCATTACTCTCACAGCAAGGGGGAACGTCTCCCCCCTGCTGGTTCCTCTCAAAAGATCTGATCTGATTATAAACTTTGCAATTCAGATTTGGTCTTTGCAATCAGCTCTCCTGCTGGTGGCAGGGTTGGTCTCTGGCTGTAGCCTAGTTTGACTTAGTCATTGGGGACGCTGGTCAGGTTCTGGGTACTTATATATCTGTGGGTCTTTATTTTGCGAACCTTGGAGTTTTTCAATCCACAGATGAATCGCTAAATGTAACATATGATTAGAGAAATTAAAATTCATAACACTGACTGCCTCTGGTTGCTAGTTTGTGTGTGTGGTTGGCAACTTTCGACAAAACTGTGATCTTCTTTGACAATGAATAAAAAAATAAATAAACAAATAAATAAACCATACGATCAATTGCCATTATCTAACAACATAATGCCACGGAATAATGCTGATTTCATATCTCTACGTGTATACATATATCTATTTCCTATCATTCTCTTGTACCTTGTTCGTAGATGTCTGTGCTGGTAAAATTCGGAATTACAAGACCTTCTACGTATTACTTGATTGATTTTACACCCTTAGACACTAAATAGAAGTGAACCTGTTGTTCACAAGGCTGGTACGAACGCTGACCTCTGAATAATAACTGATTTGCATCAGTGAAATGGTACGAGATTACTGACAACTCAAACTCCACAAAGAAGTCTTGAAAGATTTCTGTCTCTCTTTGTAAGATTTGTGTTGTGTGTGTGTGTGTTTGTCATTTTCCTGCCAGTGCTTGCAGGAAAAACAAAACGGTTCCGGCGAATGTGATCAGTAGATATGCAAATCTGCAAATGTGTTTGTATATCTGCCTGAACGGAAATAAAATTGGACAAGAGGTTCGCGTTAACATCGATGGCTGCAAGAATACATACATTAAATTCAGGAATTCTAATCTGAAGCAGATACTGTAGAACCCTTTCTTTCCCTTATTCGGGGAGTAAGCCTACAAACTGTTGTTTTTGTTGGTGGGGGGGGGGGGGGGGGGTAGGAAAGATATAGGAACTTTAGTATAGGATATCTATGACTTATTTATTAGAATGAAAATGTGAAAATGTACAAAATAAATAATGTGCAAGCTAAACAGTTTAGAAAAATTATTTCTAATAAAATATAGCGTATTTAATTTTCGTTGGCGAAACAATGCCCTATGTGACCGCAGATTTTAGCACGCGCCCCGAGGAAGCTGGAGGTCAGATCTCGAAATGTTTGAACTGTGATTCATATGATTCGTTTAAGCCCGAAAATGTAAGTCAATATCAATTACTGTAACATGAATTTTAAAGTTTTACTCACAAACAATTTTGGCAATATGCTCATTTTTTTTATACTAACTTTTTCATCAACAACAAAGTACAGTAGCGTGAGAAAGAGAGAGAAGGAGAGGTAGAGAAAAGGAGAGGGACAGAGAGAAGAGCGAGAGAGAGAGAGAGAGAGAGAGAGAGAGAGAGAGAAAAGTCACTGAGAATAAGAAACTCTTACAATAGCATATTATCAGGACTTTTCTCACATTCTTTTCTTTCAGCTAATCAGACTCACGTCATGAATAATACACGAGTCATTCCCGGTCGACATATTAGAGGTATCACTCATTCTTTTGCCACAAATTTGTCCAATTTATCCCCCCCCCCCACCAAAAAAAAAAAAAACAATGACCTTTATTTATCATGGGAAGGTCATTCTTCTCTAAATGGTGCGCTGACCTTTCTCGAAGTTGTCCGCTATCAAACTTCGAAGTTTACCATTTTTTTACTGAGAAGCTGTTCTGAAAGGTTGATCGTTCGAAAATAAAAATGGTCTTTTTAAAAACAGGAAGCTGATCTTTCTCTTAAAAGAAGAGATTGATTTTTATAAAAATTTATTCTTTCTTATCTTTTTTTTTTTTGTTAGGTGATATGCTTAGACGACTTTTCGGACTGGTAGCTAACGTCACTCTCAATTAAATATCATTATGATTTTTTTGAAACTGACCTCTACGTTGCTCATAAAGAAATATTGGCCCTCGTAGATAGACATCTGTTATCTAACTGGTAAAATAATCACTTACTACCTACATATTTTCCAACCCAACTTGATAGCTGGTTATTTCTTGTATCTGCAATTTGATGTTTTCAAATGACGAAACTTATCATACCTACTGGAGGAAGTAATATTTTAATAGGAGTGCACATTATTCAACAATAAGTCATTTTATTCGACAGGAGAGTTATCTTTCCCACAGAAATCCTTATATTTTCAACAAGAAACCTCACTTTTCAAAACAAGAAGACTAATTTTTTTTCCGGCAAAACACAAATTTTTCAACAGGAAACCTAACTTTTTCAAGAATCCCAAATCATTTTTAAAAACAAGCCTGATTTTTTTTTCCACGGAAAACCTAATTTTTGAAAAGGAAGCCTAAAGTATCAACGGAGTGCTGTCTTCTTGTACAGGAAGTTTAATTTTTCCGCGGAAAGCCCTGCATTTTTCAACACGAGGCCTAATTTAACAATAGGATACCTGCTTTTCTTTCAAAAGAAAGCCTAATATTTCAAAAGGGAACCTAATTTATAAGCAGGAAGCCTAATATTTCCGCAAAAATAAAACATCTATTCCATAAGGGAACCTAATCTATCAAAAGGACGCCTGCTTTTTTTGTTTTTCATCAAAGGAGGCCTAATTTTTCAAAATGAAAAAACGATCATTCATCACGAAATTTCATCTTTCTCGGTTGAGTAATGAATCGTTTATTGACTCGAAATTTTATCTCTTATTTTCTTTAATCGAAAAATAGTCTCTCTTAACTCAAATACTGTAGATTTCTTCAACTGCCTGGAGATTACTAACCCCAGAACTGATATTGCTCAGTTACATGAATTACTTTTTAAATGAAAGCTGTTTTTTACATGTTAAGCCTTTCCATCAGTTCCTGCTTTAATGAGACATAAAAAGGTTGTTGAAACTGAAGTGCTAGCTTTGCTTTAAATGGAAGATATAAAAAAGTTAAGCAGAACCTTAAAAAGAAAGAAAAAAAAAACTTACGTCAGAAGTACTCCCCTACTTGCGTGCAATTTCGTAAATATATACAAAAAATGCAGAAGCTAAATATAAAAAAAATGCAGAAATACCGAAGTTCTGAAACGTTAATGGAGACAAAAGCAAAAACAAAACGAAACAAAACAAAAATAAGAAAACGAATCCAATACAGAGACATTCCTAGCTTCATCACCTTCTACCAGATTTTAAACCCAAAAAGAAATCGTTCACCGCATAAAAAAAAGTATAAAAAAAAATGTCGCCAACGGAACAAAGCAACGAGTACATCCTTAAAAAAAAAACTTATTCCAAACGGCCGAACACTCCTCACATACACGCTTGCGCGCGCGAGCGGGCACAAAGAAAGGCAAGACTGATGCTGGTATTTGAGCAGTTGCGCTCTTTGCCGGAATTCTGATAGATAAAAGTAATCAACATTGGTGGCAGGAAACAAAAACAGAAAGGAAAAGTTTTCGGGTAATCCCCCCGCCCCCACCTTTCTTCCTTCCTTCCACCCTTTTCTGCCTCAGCTCTCTCTCTCTCTCTCTCTCTCTCTCTCTCTCTCTCTCTCTCTCTCCCAGGACGTATATTTCTCGACAGGTTACGTTTAGATGGCGTGAGAATTCCCTCTGATATATGGCCGAGCAGGAAAACTCTTGATTGGTGAAATCAACAAGAACTTTGGTTAAGAAAAAGATTTATGATTTATCTTCGCAACTTTGAGCCAGCCAGTTCCCAGCTCGTTTCCACGACACGCGAAGAAGGAGGGAAGGGAGGGAGGCAGCAGCAGGAGGGAGAAAATCTCCCCCCACCCTCCCTCCGAATAAATGAAAGTTGTTTCGGCTTTCTGCCGGAGCCGGTGGATGCCTCGGCTTCGCCATTTGACAAGAGATAAATTCACTTGCTTAAGACTTACGAATTACGGCGGATACTCCCTCAGAGAACCTAATGACACAAGTTAGATCAGGCGGCGAGAGAGAGAGAGAGAGAGAGAGAGAGAGAGAGAGAGAGAGAGAGAGAGAGAGAGTTACGAGAATTAGGATGTCTCAAAGACTTATTAGTCCATCCGAGGAGACATCGTGTGTTCACTTGGAGCAGATTCTACTGTTCATTCACACACACACACACACAGAAAAAGAGAAAGAGAGAGAGAGAGAGAGAGAGAGAGAGAGAGAGAGAGAGAGAGAGAGAAATATTATCGCATCGGGCTCGCTATTGACAGCCAGAATGCCAATGCTTTTAGCCCAAGTCAGTTCATTTTCTGAGCGAGATTGAAAATAAAACACCCAAAAGATATTACCGAGAACCTTCAAGCTTGTTTTATGTTTTCTATATTACAAAAAAAGGGAAAAAAAAGAAAAAAAAAAGCGTTCATCGGTCACTGAACTCAAAATTTCCCTGAGCGAAATACGAGTTCCGTTTCCTTGGACCATCGTCCATCAATTCAATATTTTTTCCTTGTATTTTCTAAAGGGTTAAACTCCACTTTATGAAGTCTGCAAGTTTTTTTGGGGGGATGCATTTAAACTCTCATTCAACATTCTCGATCATAAACTTTTAAATATAAGACATTAGGGGTACAGGAGGCAGTGTTAATTCGCTTTCAAATAAATATACAGAAAATGGACTTGTGTTAGTTCTGAACTGAACTAGACATCAATGTTATAAATAAGATCATATCAATGGCGATAATTTGTTGACTTTGATATAACTCCAATTGCGCAATTTAATCGAACAATTGACATGAACTATAATATTTCTGTGTATTGATAAATACAATTTTTACAAGGATAGAAAGGCCGCGTAATTGTAATAAATGAATTCCTTTGTATGTTATGAAGTTGCATTATATTTAATAATAATAATAATAATAATAATAATAATAATAATAATAATAATAATAATAATAATAAAGAAAATGCCAAATTGGAAAGTCCCAGGTCCCGATGAAGTCTATGGATACTGGCTCAAAAACTTCAAGGCCCTACACCCACGAATAGCAGAACAACTCCAGCATTGTATCTCAAATCACCATGCACCCAAATGGATGACCATAGGAAGAACATCCTTAGTACAAAAAGACAAGAGTAAGGGAAATATAGCCAGTAACTACAGGCCTATCACCTGCCTACCAATAATGTGGTAGTTACTAACCAGGTATCATCAGTGAAAAGGCTATACAAACTACCTAGAGGAGACAAACACCACCATCCCCCACCAACAGAAAGGCTGCGGAAGGAAGTGTAGGGGCACAAAAGACCAGCTCCTGATAGACAAAATAGTAATGAAGAACAGTAGGAGAAGGAAAACCAACCTAAGCATGGCATGGATAGACTATAAGAAAGCCTTCGACTTGATACCACACACATGGCTAATAGAATGCCTGAAAATATATGGGGCAGAGGAAAACACCATCAGCTTCCTCAAAAATACAATGCGCAACTGGAATACAATACTTACAAGCTCTGGAATAAGACTAGCTGTAAGGATTGTATCTGGGGACATCAGGATGGAGTTTGGAAAAGAAAAATGCGCCTTAGTCAACATACAAAAAGGCAAAGTAACGAGAACTGAAGGGATAAAGCTACCAGATGGGAGCAACATCAAACACATAGATGAGACTGGATACAAATACCTGGGAATAATGGAAGGAGGGGATATAAAACATCAAGAGATGAAGGACCCGATCAGAAAAGAATATATGCAGAGACTCAAGGCGATACTCAAGTCAAAACTCAACGCCGGAAATATGATAAAAGCCATAAACACATGGGCAGTGCCAGTAATCAGATACAGCGCAGGAATAGTGGAATGGTGGACGAAGGCAGAACTCCGCAGCATAGATAAGAAAACCAGGAAACATATGACAATACACAAAGCACTACACCCAAGAGCAAATACAGACAGACTATACATAACACGAAAGGAAGGAGGGAGAGGAATACTAAATATAGAGGACTGTGTCAACATCGAGAACAGAGCACTGGGGCAATATCTGAAAACCAGTGAAGACGAGTGGCTAAAGAGTGCATGGGAAGAAGGACTAATAAAAGTAGACGAAGACCCACAAATATACAGAGACAGGACAATGACAAACAGAACAGAGGACTGGCACAACAAACCAATGCACGGACAATACATGAGACAGACTAAAGAACTAGCCAGCGATGACACATGGCAATGGCTACAGAGGGGAGACCTAAAGAAGAAAACTGAAGGAATGATAACAGCGGCACAAGATCAGGCCCTAAGAACCAGATATGTTCAAAGAACGATAGACGGAAATAACATCTCTCCCATATGTAGGAAGTGCAATACGAAAAATGAAACCATAAACCACATAGCAAGCGAATGCCCGGCACTTGCACAGAACCAGTACAAAAAGAGGCATGATTCAGTGGCAAAAGCCCTCCACTGGAGCCTGTGCACGAAACATCAGCTACCTTGCAGTAATAAGTGGTACGAGCACCAACCTGAGGGAGTGATAGAAAACAAAAAACGATCAGGCAAAGATCCTCTGGACTATGGTATCAGAACAGATAGGGTGATACGTGCAAATAGACCAGACGTGACGTTGATTGACAAAGTCAAGAAGAAAGTATCACTCATTGATGTCGCAATACCATGGGACACCAGAGTTGAAGAGAGAGAGGGAAAAAATGGATAAGTATCAAGATCTGAAAATAGAAATAAGAAGGATATGGGATATGCCAGTGGATATTGGACCAATAATCATAGGAACACTAGGCGCGATCCCAAGATCCCTGAAAAGGAATCTGGAAAAACTAGAGGCTTAAGTAGCTCCAGGACTCATGCAGAAGAGTGTGATCCTAGAAACGGCACACATAGTAAGAAAAGTGATGGGACTCCTAAGGAGGCAGAATGCGACCCGGAACCCCGCACTATAAATACCACCCAGTCGAATTAGAGGACTGTGATAAAGCAAAAACAAAAAAAAAAAAAATAATAATAATAATAATAATAATAATAATAATAATAATAATAATAATAATAATAATAATAATAATAATAATAATAATTGTTAATTTACAGTCTCGTGAAAACAAATTCTTAAAAAATCCACAACTATATATTAAAATATACTTCTACGTAAAACAAAACAAAAAAACAAAGACTTCGAAAGTCTTTGTTTTTTTTGTACATAGAAATATATTTTTAATATATAATAGTGGATTTTTTTAACAATAATAATAATCAATAATAAATAATAATAATAATAATAATAATAAGAAGAAGAAAGAGAAGAAGAAGAAAAGAAGAAGAAGAATAAGAAGAAGAAGAAGAAGAAGAAGAAGAGAATGATAAGCAGAAATTTTAAAATAACAGCTTTGTTCGCCAAACAAAGTATAACATGATAATTATTAGCACGAGTATAATAATAATAATAATAATAATAATAATAATATAATAATAATAATAATAATAATAATAACACGCTTAAACTTTAAAAATGTAATATTAAACGAACGTTTAAATTAGAGAAAAGAAAATAAAACTACACAGAACGAACTACTGAAAAGCCAAAGTGTAAGAAATGTTCATTGAAAGATGAAATTACATCGGAGCTTATTTCAAATTTATAAATTGCATAGCAAAAAAAAAGTACGTGTGTGTGTGTGTGTGTGTGTGTGAAAGGCTGGGAGAGTTAATTCATTTCAAGAGAGTTGCTCAAAGTCACAAATGGCTTTGTGAAGGGAATATTATTTGCATGATTTTTGTTTATTTTATTTTGAGTATTTATGAGAGCTTAATCTTGCATTGTTTTTTTTTTTTTTTTTTTTTTTGCCGTATTTATGGAATGGAAGTTTAATTATTACTAAAGAGTGAAAGTAAGTTATTAGAGAATTTTTCTTTCTTTACAGAGAATGGGAATTTGAAAGAAATAGCAATTCAACTGGAGCAGACATTTTCAGACCAACGAATCTCTCTCTCTCTCTCTCTCTCTCTCTCTCTCTCTCTCTCTCTCTCTCTTCTCCCCAAATTTTTTCACTTGTTAAAAGCAAGGAGAAACAGATAAGAATGAAAACAGAAGGAAATAGGACGACAATGGCAATGAATTTTGATGTTATTGGCCAGAATACACCTGAAATGACGCGAATACATAAATCAAAAAGATCTGAAAAATATACATGAAATAAAAACATTCCTTTCCCGTGAATATCATTTAGTTAGTCTAGACTTATAGCAATGGTAATTACTTGAATAAGGAATCTAAATCATTGATAATGATGGTGAAAAACAATTACTTCCCATTCTTCTGGTTTTTCCATAAACATTAACACTTCCAAAATCAGAAATAAGGTTATTCACCTCCATTATACCGAGGGGTCAACAAATTGCTTGAATCTCAGTCATTCTTACCAAACCAACACCACCAACCGCCGTTCCCCCCCCCCCCCCCTCCCCCCCCCCCCCCCCTACTTCTTTCTCACTTCAGTGTGTACGACCATCACCAATTTATAAAAAGAGGACGATGGCCCAACAAAACAAAAACAAAAAAAAAAAAAAAAAAAAAAAAAAAAAAAAAGGGAGACAGCGATGCTGACACGTGACCTCATCTTCGTATTCTCTTATACAAATATATGCAATTAGAGACAGTGGGACGCATTAGAAAAATTACAAAAAAAGCCACACATGTACACGCGATTTCATGAATAAATGCAATGCATGGACGCGTATAAATGTATAAATGACCTCCTCCTGTATGACGTGGATACTTAACGCATCCCCCACTCACCCCCTCCAAAAGTTTTATTCCGACCAGGTAATTTGGCGAGAGAGAGAGAGAGAGAGAGAGAGAGAGAGAGAGAGAGAGAGAGAGAGAAAAGGTTATAATTACAAAGCTTTCGAGTCGAGCGTTCGGCCTTTAACAAGTTCCTTGTGGGTAAATGCTCGATGTGTTTGCTTACCGACATTACGAAGCAGACACTCCCGAGCATTTTTCCTGGTATTTTCTTTTTTTTTTTTCTCGAGTCTCATACTCTCTCAAGTCCGTTCTTTATACTCAATGCTGGGTCTGTGTTTTGGTATACAAAACCGATTCCTTTAATAAAGGCGCCTTTGGGGAGGAGGCAAGTGTGAAATTAGTGGGTCATACTGTGGCCGGTCCTGTATTTTTTTTTTTTTTAGTGGCCCGAGGTAGAGTAAGTCTTCGTATAATGAAAAGTTATTCAACACTTCGGCTCTGCTGACTTTGTGAGAGGTTCCCGAAG
The DNA here is from genome assembly GCF_015104395.2 of Macrobrachium nipponense. Lineage (NCBI taxonomy): Eukaryota > Metazoa > Arthropoda > Malacostraca > Decapoda > Palaemonidae > Macrobrachium > Macrobrachium nipponense. The sequence goes on from NC_087206.1 coordinate 11,433,611, forward strand.
CTTAAAGTTTATTTGGTAAGGTCTTACTTAAAGTCTGCATATCTTATGAATAATAATAATAATAATAATAATAATAATAATAATAATAATAATAATAATAATAATAATAATAATAAT
>NC_087206.1:11438727-11463727 GCF_015104395.2 Macrobrachium nipponense
CATGGAGAATTCCAGGTTTTCTGATCACTAAATGTATCCAAGAAGTCGATGACGTAGGAAGTTGAGAATTCCGTACAGGCATTTATTATCTGAATTTTTTTTAACAGGACTAACGTAGTATAATATATTTATCGATGTCCTTTCCTCTCAGAGGGGGTTGATGCTAAAAGACTTTGGGCCTCCGGTCCAGGATAAGGTTGCTAGAGCCCTGCCACCTTTATCTGACTCCCAGCTGATGCTGGTACCTGGTCAAAGAAGGACCATAAGTCGCAGATGCTAGCAACCGGGGTCCACCAGAGGACTTTGTAAATGCGAGCCAAATGTTGTGCCTTATATAAATAAATGATTAATTAGATAAATGAATAGAAAGACTGACAGATAGATAGATAGATTGATAAATATACAGATAGATAGATAGACAGACGTCCCTACACACCTAGACAGTCCGCCTCTAATCCATCCAGTCATGCATCACTTGGAGTACCTCCTGAAGGCGGTCGGTAGGAAAGGGAGGGTTCCTAGCAAGTGGGAGGCGGGGGAAAGGGGGAGGATGAGGGAGGTACGTGGGGGGAGAGGGGAGGATAAAACCTTCGTATTAAGAGGGAACATTGTGGGGAGCGTTCAGGAGCGCAATAAAGGCTGTTATCAGAAGCCGTCGTGACGAACTGCCCTGCCTCACGCCAAGGCTCTGGTACCACCACCAACACCACCACCAGAGTTCTGCCAAAACTCTTTTTCTTTCCTCCTTTGTGTGTGTGTGTGTGTGTGTGTTATCGGAGTTTCTCCTTTGTGTGTGCGTATTTTTTTTTTACTCTTACTCTTTGCTTTTGGTGGCCTGCTGGGCTTTTTAGGGAAGAGAGATATTGGAGAGGCAAGAGCGATAATTAGAGTCGAAAAGAGAAGTTCGGATGCCTCATCAAACCCTTAGCCTCCGAGAGTGACAAATGAAATGCGCTTTCCAAACTCTCTCTCTCTCTCTCTCTCTCTCATTCCACGGGTGTTTCTGCTCTGATGGATGAATGTGTTGTCACTCGGAGAGAATACTGGTATTTACCTTTCCATTATAAAAGAAAAACTGGGAGAGAGTTTCATAATCTTTCTCTCTTTTTTTTAGCCGTTTTTTTTTATCTCCGTCTTTCTGTCTAGTTATCCATCAGACCTTGTGTGACGGACAGTTTTGGAAAGAGGGCTTTAGTATGAATTACCGCCCCAGCCTTCGAAATATCGCCCTCCCTCCCCCTCCTTTTTTTTTTTTTTTTTACCAAAAATCCATTTTAGTAATGGCCGGTATTTTTCCGAAGATTATATATTTTTCCAGAGGACTGTTTCTCACAGGTGTGTGTGTGGGTGTGTGTGTGTGTGTGTATGTGTGTGTGTGTGTGTGCTTTCAGAAAGGATACTGTTCTATACACCGTACTCTCGTACAGTTTATTTCCACGATGAGTCTACGTTATCGAAAAGCTATTTTTCAGAGAAGCCCATATTTTTTTGTTATGGGGGGGGGGGGGGTAAGGGGCCGGGAGAGTGTGAGGGGGTGGGGAGGTTAGTTACCTTTTTTTTATGCTTCTTGGAAAATTACTGTGTGAACTCTCGCTTCTTCTAAGGCTAATATAATTTGGCACGGAGCATTAAGCGTGTGCCCTGAGTGAAAATGCCCAAAAAGAGAGACACGTGAAAGCATCTGGCTTTCACAAAAGGACGTGAAAGTTAAAATGAAGTATTTTGAGTGAACAGGCTTCTCAAGATTTTTCTATATTAAATAAAGCAAGGTAATTATGCAGTGTTAAGTTGAAAATTCAGATAATCAATGTTCTCGTTCAATAGAATGACAGAAACAACTCTAAGTCTTGCATGAAGACCCCGACTCACTTTATCAATGATATCTGGAAATGGGTCGTCTTTCCTAAGACCCACGTTCTTCATTGACACAGGAACTGTGAGACTCTTCCCCCTTATATAATTCCCCCAACTACACCCTATCCAGCTCCCCCCCGCCCCCCTACTAACGCAGCAGACGTTCGTGACTGACTAATAAGATGATGAAAATAAAAACCGCGGTTTAGCAACAAGTGAGGGAGGTCATTGGCGCCTCCACCGCCGCGAATCATGACGTCTCAGTTTGATGTTGTGAAGTTTGACACTTCCCGCGGGTTTCTCTCTCTCGTCGAAATCCTAATTGATGAAGTTCCGAATTCCAGTCTGTTTTCATTAGTCTTCTATCTCTCTCTCTCTTTTTTTTTCATGCGCGGAGTCTGTGCGCGTTGTGGGAAAATAATGGTAATTGTTGGCGGCTTTAGAATAGTGGCTAAATGTCAGCAGGGACAGTAAATTCATAGACGTAACTGCGGGGGCAAGGTGGGGCACGTGTCCCCCATTTGAAACTGGTGCCCCCCTTCCATTTTGAGTTCATGAAGCTTGTAGTAAAAGCGTAAGCTTAATTTTCATATTATCATTATTATTATTATTTTAAACAACCTTAATGTATTTCCATATGACTCAATAAAAAAAGAATGAGTAATATAATTTGTGCAAGCCCAGTGACCCCTCATAATCAGCTGTGTCCTCCCAAGCCCCCCCTCCCCCCCCCCCCTCCCCCCCCCCCCCCGCCCCCCCCCCCCCCCCCGCCATTAATAGACTCCTAGTTACGCCTATGGACAGTTGCTGGTTACAGCGAATAAATCTTTGGAAGGAAAGACACTGTTGCTGGTGAAGACTGGTAGTTGCCGATGGAAATTGATAAATCTTTGCGGGTAAACAGTGGTAGTTGCCAATGGAAATAAACATATCGTTGCTGCTGAACGTAAATAAATCGTTGCAGGCAAAAAGTGGTGGTTACTAAAGGAAGCAAATGAACAGATGCTATCCTGCCTTTGCAATTGCTGACAGACGCCGATCTGCAGTTGCAAGGAAGCCGCGTGAGTTTATACAATAGACAGGTGTTATGGCAGAGATACATTCTGTTGATTATTGCAAAGAAACAATTGGGTCGGTCGTATCTTTATCAACCAATCCACCCCGAGGTTAAAAGAATGAGATTTAACTACGCAGGATACCATTAAAAAAAAAAAAAAAAAAAATGGAAAAATGAAGCCACTGGAAGTGCAAATATCCTTGAAGTGTGAAATCCTGTGGGAACTGAGTAAAACGTTTAAAATAACAGACCGAACAACAGTAATGACAGAGAAAAATAAACCAAAGCCTGTGTTTGACAAACGATATTCATGGCATTGATTATTTAATAAATGGGGAGTTCACCACCATTTGAACGTGAAAACACGGTATTTGCACCTATCGTCTGTTCCCTGTCTTGACTTTTACTGCTTGCTTTCATGCAAAACCCAGCCAGGCAGATGTAATATGAGTTGATAAATCAGTGAATAATAGAGTCAGTCGGTATAGATTAAGTTATTAAAGCAGCAGTCTGTCAAATCAATCACATTTTCCTCCATATCTCAACCCCGATATAGCAGACGCGACGACGAAAGCCGTTTCATGACCCTGTTCGTGCGGCGTAAGGATGTCCCGCTGTTAACGACGCATTACGGCCCTTGAGGAGATAAGGAATGGACGTTACGCTCACTCATTTCAAGCAAATACCACGCTGTTACGCTTTTGTGACTCAGTATCACAGCTTTAAAAAAAAAAAAAAAAAAAAAAAAAAAAAAAAAAAAAAAAAAAAAAAAAAAAAAAAAAAAAACACACATTTTCAACCTGAAAACATAAAGAGCTGACTCATATATCTCGCAGCTCAAGAATTCCTCAAAGAATTCCGGCGAACCCAATGTAAACAAAGAGAAGCCCCCAGAATAAAACAAAAGAGATACGCCATGCGCCATCACGGCAGCTGGCTCATTTTTCACAGCCGCAAGGGCTCTAATAAAGTCATTAGCTGTCATTTCGCATGATCCTGACACCTGTGAATAGGTGAGTATTATGGAGCCCTTTGCTTATTAGGGAAGGTTCGTCTACCTTACCCCCCGCACCCTAACCCCCTTCCCCCCCCCTTATTAATGGAAGCAACGTTTCCGTGATAACGCTCTGTCACGAATTCTCTGCCGCTTCGGGAATGCTCTTTCCCATTGGCTCATAGATACTTTCATACTGGAGGTTAGTATTATTTTCGTATGTAAAAACTTTTAATATCTATTTTGTTTTGGGTGCATAAATCAGAACGTTATCTATTTACAGTTATCTATTTACACTCAAGCTGACTGTTTCCGTCACGAGAACTCGAGCGTCTATTTAAAAATCTCTACGAACAACCAGTCATCTCCATTCAGTCCTGTTTCCGTCTCCTGATACATTTCCCATTTTCCCTTCAGCGCTCGAACTGACAAGAGGGTTCCTGTCCACAATGGTTCATTTTTCTCCCGCTACAAATTCCTGCGTCTGCCTGTAAACACTTCTCCGAGCGGTCGACTGCATTCAGGCTAATGCCAGATATCTCTCTCTCTCTCTCTCTCTCTCTCTCTATCTTACATGCAAATGTCAGGACGTGGAGCGAAAATCAACTATTTAAACGGGTTCTGTTTTGTCCCTGACGTTGCCGGGAATCTTTAACGCAGCTTCGTTATTCCGAGTTGTTTAGAATCTATAATTTAACTGTAGTATGCATTTTACAAGTCTATTTTGCCTTTTTTCTTTTTTTTTGCGATGACGGTAAATATCCGCAACCGATATCGATGTCACCAGTGATGAGTGTCAAGCATGTGCTTCTGCTAATCATGATTAGCCTCAATGATATCAGCTGCGGATATTAACAGTCAGCTCATTAAAAAATGCTGTTAGACTTCGTCTCCTGAGAGAAAAATGTGTTGAGATATTTTCTCAACACGAACCGAGAGAATGTCAAAGTTTTTTTGAATAAAAAAATAAAAAAACAATAAAAAAAACTCTGTCAAAGCTTTTCGAATAAAACAAATAATAAAAAGACAGAAATAAAAAAAATATGGATCTACAAGTAAAATATGATCTCAAAATGTGTTGAAACAACAATCAACTATGACAGAAACTTCCTTCAGGCGTCAAAACGTTGCTGTTAAGTCGTCTTTCAAATAATCCACTCCATATTTTCAGAAATACTCTCTACTTATTTCTCTTTCATTCTCCTTATTTACTGTCCTTCCATTCGTCCTCCTCTCTTGTGCACACAGAACCAGTCAACACAAGGAAATCATGCTTTTCTGTCATTTTCTTACTCATAATTTCCTAAGTGGGGCAATGTTGGCTTTAATTACGAGGACCGCTCAAACAGCGGTAGGTCTTTAAGTAATCCGTCTACATGCATAAAGCGTACTTATCCTAATTATGATTATTATTGATCGTAAGGCAGACCTCCTCTTTGGGGGGTTTTAAAACCCCGACCAGCGTGACACCAGGCAGACACTTCTATTAATATCAATAATAATAATATTCGTAGTATTAATATTAGTATCTGAAGGCCTTTCCTTCATTAGCTTCCTCGACAACACTTCTATTAATACTAATAATAATAATATTCGTAGTATTAATATTAGTGTTTCAAGGCATTTCCTTCATTAGCTTCCTCGATAACACTTCTATTAATACTAATAATAATAATATTTTTAGTATTAATATTAGTATTTCAAGGCATTTCCTTCATTAGCTTCCTCGAAGAGTCCTCACATATTCCATGGCGCAATAATAATTCTCTCCCTTCGTCCAAAACCACGGGGCATTTACCTCCACTGCGTTTAATGCGAACGAAGTCAGTCATCAAATTGAAAAGCAAAAGGCAATTTCCTTTTCATTCTCCTCTTAATTTCCACGACGATTTTCTCTACTATTTTTTTCTCTTTCTTTCTTTTTAACCTTTCACCAAACATCTCCATTATTCCAGCCAAGTACACCCCCGAGTGGCTGCTCTTAAGACACGGTCCTAATCATAATCTCACCCCAAGAATTTTCAGTTGAAATATCGCTAAGGACCGTAAACTTATGTGAGAGAGAGAGAGAGAGAGAGGACGTAGGAAGGGAGAGAGGAAGGAGATGAGACTGAGAGAGAGAGAGATTCTAAAAAAAATGTGAAAAACTCACCATCGTTCCTCAGTTAATTCTCTCTCTCTCTCTCTCTCTCTCTCTCTCTCTCTCATCGCCTCCGATGTGTGGGATGGATGAGGACTTTCCAAGTGGGGAAAAGCTTCGGCTGGGGAAGGTTTTGTGCGTCTTGGGGAAAGGCTGGGTAAGTGGAGGAGGAGGAGGAGGAGGAGGAGGAGGAGGGGGAGGAGGAGTAAGCCCTGGAAGCATAGTTACCCAGGATATCGTGAGCTGTCGTCATCTATCAGGCCTCTCTGATCATTAGCACCGGCTTCGCCCTCCATAACAACCCCCCCCTCCCCCTCCCACCTCATACCCCTAAAATACTGGAACCCCCCACCCCCACCCCGTCCCGCCCCGCCCACATCAACCACCCGAAAAAAAAAAATGCTCTCAATCCCCGTACTTTTTTTCCCCCTTCTCCCTTTTCATCATCATCATTGGTCTCGTAGCACCTTCTCCCCCCCCCCCCCACCCCCAACCCCTCCCCCCCAGTCCCCCACCCTCATTCCCAGCAACCATTCTAATCAACATTCCCCCTCCCCTACACACGCCCCCCCCCCACCCCCCTCCCACCCCCCCCCCCCCCCCCCCCCCCCCCCCCCCCAAACGCCCTAATAAGACCCTTCCCTTTTTCGGACACTACTCTGGTCTCCTCCGCCATTAAACCGTGACAACTTCTTGGGTTTGCTTGTGTGTGTGTGCGTATGTGTGTGTGTTTATTAGCTTTGTTTAATTATAATTAATCCAATGGCTGTTTTCGTTTAGCCTTGATAAAACATTTCACTGCTTCCTCTTTTATGCAATTAGAAGTTCATCGATTATTTCTCATTGTCTTCTTCTTCTTCAGCTCTTCTTCCTCTTTTCAATTATCACATTACCTGCACTTAAAGCAGGAAAGCGAACGGAGAGGACAAGGGGGGCGGGGCAGCGGGTTTCCAAACCACTTTAAATTAAGAACGAAAAAGAAGAAGAAGAAAAAGAAGAAGAAGAAAAAGAAGAAGGGAAGAGGGAGTGATTAAGGTTTATTACGGAACGATCGGAAGTCCATAAATTTCGCTCGAATTATCCGTGATTTCGCCTCGGTTTAATTATTACCCTTTTAAGCCTAAATTTGGAAATCGGCTTCGATGAGTTCCCCCCGCCCCCTTGTTATATAATGGTGGGGTCTGGAAGGAAGGAAATGTGTGTGCTGTGTGTGTGTGTGTACACAGAAAGGGTTTTCATCAAGAAATAGCTTTCTCTCTCTCTCTCTCTCTCTCTCTCTCTCTTCTCTTTGCACACACACACACACACACACACTACTATATATATATATATATATATATATATATATATTATATATATATATATATATATATATATATATATGTATATATATATAGGTCATATATATATATTATATATATATATATATATATATATATATATATATGTATGTATGTATGTATACATAATACATTTATACACACGTTCATATATACCCTCACTAACCACTTTTGCAAACAAGGTCTTTCATCAACAAAATTTCTCTCTCTCTCTCAAGGGATCTTACCCAAGAGGGATCTTACCCAAGAGGGATCTTACCCAAGAACGCCACTGCTTAAACAAAAGCACTGGAGTCAAAAATCTCCCATTTCTTTGACCTCTTCTTCGAAAGCAAACTTTCGCCAGCACGAAGTTGCCGATTCTTTCCTGTCCTCCGACTCTTACTGCGCTCTTTGCTCTCACTCATTCCTGGTCTCCTGCTAACTATGTCACTTAAAATGTTTAAAACAAAATAACAGCAATTTGTCCCGAACGCACCAAAGTTAGGTCCGTACCGCCGGGGTCTGTTGTTCACAGTAGTTTTGGGTAGGATGTAGTATATGCTTTGCAACGGCTCCTCATTGTATATGCTTTGCAACGGCTCCTCATTGTATATGCTTTGCAACAGCTTCTCAATTAGTAATCTTTGCACCGGCACTTTAAAAAATCTGCTTAGCAACTGCTCTAGAATTTGTGTTGCAACGAGTCTTCAGCGTATATTCTTGGCAAAGGCTCCTCAATTTTTAAGTTTTTCAATGGCTCCAAATTGCATATGCTTTGCAACAGCTCCTTAATGTATATGCTTTGCAACAGTTTCACAATGTGTATACTTGGCTCTTTACGTTATTTGCTTTGTAACTGCTCGTCAATTTCTATTCGTTGCAAAAGGTCATTAACATTAACCTATATGAGTTACAACGGCACCTTCACAACTTCCACCTTATCTACTTTGATGTTTATTTAGCTTCCATCTCTCCCTCCGTATTCCTCATCAAAGTTTTCCATTGGCATTCTACGTTGAAAATAAAACGAAGTCAATAAACACAAATTCTAAACTTATAATTTGGTCGATGACACGATGCAATAATTACTCCATTTGCCGAGGCCATTTGAAGCAGGTCATCCGAGTTTGACGTTTCTATGTTTTTTTTTCTTTTCCGGGACATTCAATCGCAGGCCTGGGAGTAATATCAGACACCTTTTTCATCGCACTGTGATTCTGTTCCGCGAATGAGCACTCAGGATTTCAGGCAAATCATCACATTACATCAAAAGGCAATTCAGAAAACTAGATATGAACGATTACACAGTAAGACAAGTGTATGCGGATGGGTTTGGGCGAGAGAGAGAGAGAGAGAGAGAGAGAGAGAGAGAGAGAGAGAGAGAGAGAGAGGGGGGGAGGGCGGGGGGAATTATTCTGAGGATCAGTTTTAAATCCCCTGATAGAAGAGAGACATTATTCTATGAATAGGGATGTTCTCGGCTTAGGCCAACATTCAAAAATCCCACGATGGAAAAGAATGAACCTTTTCTCTCTCTCTCTCTCTCTCTCTCTCTCTCTCCTCTCTCTCTCTCTCTCTCTCTCCTCACATTATACCAATCTTCTGCTTCTTCTGGTTTGCACAAAAGGAAAATGGCACCGCCACGATGGTGGATTCAAGTAGGTTTTGATTGACGAGTGTTCTCAATGGCACTTTAGGAGGTCAAACTGTTGCCCTGAACTGTCGAAAATGTCTTATGACATAATTGCAAGAATTAAGAATATAATGTAGTATTTATGCACTTATATATTAACTATATATATAAATCATATATATATATATATAATATATATATATATATAAATATATGTATGTATGTATATGTGTGTGTGTGTGTGTGTGTGTGTGTGGGTGTGTGTGCGCGCGCGCGCGCGTGTAAATATATATATATATATATATATATATATATATATATATTATATATATATATACAGAGAGAGAGAGAGAGAGAGAGAGAGAGAGAGAGAGAGAGAGAGAGAGAGAGAGAGCATCATATGAATGGTTCCCCACCTGTGGGAGCGAGGATTACCTTGTTGAGCCCTCCTGTTTGGATAGTGTCCACCTGAAGAAGTACTAGAGCCTCACGTCTCTCTCTCTCTCTCTCTCTCTCTCTCTCTCTACATGCCCATATCGTACCTACTCGATCGGTTCAAAGCTCGAACACTGTTCACTCAGTTTGCGAGCTGAGCAGCAGAGAGAGAGAGAGAGAAGAGAGAGAGAGAGAGAGAGAGAGAGAGAGAGAGAGAGAGAGAGAGAGTTCCAGGAATAAGTTTATGAGAGCATCAGGTGCTAAATCATTCAAAATATTCCCCTCAAGGCGATCAGAAAAGGGAGAGCTGGACAAAAATCATTTACACTGAAACGAAGTGATAGCACCGGCGAGAGGGTTTCGTCGCCGAGATTTAGAAGGAGGTCGCTGCCCCAAAAATTCCAATTAGATTTGATTAAATTCCATTATTTCGGAACCGCAAATTTCGGAGCCGCGAATTTAAAGGACCGGCGTCGGAAGAGGAAATTAAGGCCCAACTGAAAACTAATCAAGGATAAATCGGGGCTTCTGAATATGAAGCCCGGTTATGTCATGGTCGAGTAATATAATCAATCGCCTTCTGAGTATCGTGGATTCCTCTCAATCCGGATACTTTGTTAACAGAAATTTATAGGAATTGTAGACATTTTACTGTCACCTAACCCCACGTAGGAGAGGAGCGCCGCCAGTGCGTTTCACGTGGTGCACTGTAGGTATTACTAAATGTTTGCAGCGTTCGTTCGATCCATGGCTGTACTTACTAGTATTTTACTTTACCTCCATTCCCGATTCATTATTATTATTATTTTTTTTTTCTTCTTTTTTTTTGCTTCTTTTTTTTTTTTTTTGCTCTTCAAAGCCTCCAATTCCCTAATAATGGGTAGGGTATTTATAGTGTGGGGAGTTTCCGGGTTTGCATCCTGCCTCCTTTAGGGAGATCCATTCACTTTTTTTCTTACTGTTGGCGCCGTTTCTAGGATCGACACTCGTTTCCTGCATGCAATCCTGGAGCTACTTCAGCCTCTAGTTTCTCTAGATTCCTTTTCAGGGATCTTGGGATCGTGGCCTAGTGTCCTATGATTATGGGTACAATTTATTCCACTGGCAATATCCCATATCCTTCTTATTTCTATTTTCAGATCTTGATACTTATTCATTTTCCCTCTCTTTCTCTTCACCTGGTGTCCCATGGCATTGCGACATCAATGAGTGATACTTTCTTCTTGACTTTGTCAATCAACGCTCATGTCTGGTCTATTTGCACGTATCACCATACGTTCTGATACCATAGTCCCAGAGGATCTTTGCCTGATCGTTTTCTATCACTCCCTCAGGTTGGTGCTCGTACCACTTATTACTGGAAGGTAGCTGATTATTATTATTATTATTATTATTATTATTATTATTATTATTATTATTATTATTATTCAGATAAACCCAATTCATATGTAACAATCCCACAGGGGCCATTGACCTGAAATTCAAGCTTCCAAAGAACATTGGTGTTCATTCGAAAAACGTAACAGAAGGTAATGGGTAATACAGAAAGAGAAGATCAGTTATTATACCTTGCTGTTCAACACCTCTAACTGTTACTTAGAATTGCAGCTATTAAGGGGATTTTTTTCAATGACACCTATAGATCCTTGTAGTTCATTGCCCTATTTTCTGAGTCTCTATCTGTAACTTCATCTTCTCATCGTCTTACAGCGCTCAATGGACGAAAATTCCCCAGTGCCTGGCTTGACATCCCAACATCCTAAATTTCGAAAATCAAATCTACCACCCAACAGAATAAATCGAAAATGACGAATCTCGCGGACCTCCTCATTAAGAATTCCTCGCGATCACGACGACAGCCCTTGCAGTCAAATCTATATGGAAAAATCACCGCACACTTCCTCAGCCAAATCACCTGGCGCATTTTTGTTCTCTTTTATTTTGACCCACCAACGCCAATGGTCACTCGAAGCACTCAGGATAATGAAGGGCACGGGCGTGCATTCGAAGTTGACTTCGGAAATGAGAAATGAAGAAATTCATTACGAAGGGAAATGCCGCCCCACCCCCAAAAATAAATAATAAATAAATAAATACAAAAAGGATTGGGACGGATTTCATCGCATGCGGAATTCTTGAGTACGATGGCAGTCACTCAGTCAATGGCGTGACAGGTATTTCTCGTCGGTATTTCGGACTATTTCCATTGCAGGGGGCTATGTATGTTTAAATGCAGGAATTCCAGTGGGATTAGTACGCGTTGGTGTTTCCCAAGGATCAATGATCGCTTACCATCTAAATCGTTTCATAAACTGTCTAATGGCATACCATCATTACACTCAAATTCAACAGGAAAATTACATTCAAGTAAATTCCAATTCAAAGTCTATTTCTTCTTTAAATTGGGACCTAACGCTAAAGGTACCCTTCTTTCCTATGAGGCAAACACTTAATTTAAAATTTATAATTTACGTACATTATAAATGGGACTGAAGCAGTTGGTGCATCTCTTAGTGATATCTGATCACTTCCCATACTAAGAAAAGAAAAAATAAAATAATTTTCAAAAAATAACAAAATTGTTTACATTATTCAACAGATAAAATGATGACCGGGCAAAACACGAAATAAATATACATAAGGACCAACAAACAGAAAAAAATAGATGGGATACAAGATAAAAAAAAACACAACAATACTTTTTTTTTATCCACAAGTAACAAAAGTGAGGCTTCGTGACTTATCTGTCAACATCTCTAATAAACTAGAGGACAACAAAATAAAAAAAATAAAAAAAAAGACGGGAAAAATGGTTGAGGATATTGTTGTCTGGACCTTCTTCAGTATGACATTCGAATAGAAATTTCGTATTTCTTGAGCATGACATTTAAATAAAATAAAACTGAATATTCACTGAGTCTGACCTTTAAACGAATGTCATATTCCTTGAGTATGACATTTAATATAAAAGTGTCCTATTCATTGAGCATGATATTTAAATAAAAATGTCATATGCCTTGAGCAAGACATTTAAATAAAATTGTCATATTCATTGAGTATGACATTTAGATAAAAAGTGTCACATTCCTTGAGCGTGACATTTAAATAAAAATGTCATATGCCTTGAGCAAGACATTTAAATAAAATTGTCATATTCATTGAGTATGCCATTTAGTATAAAAAAAAATTCATATTACTTAGGTATGTCACTTAAATAAAAATTGTCATATATATTCATTGGGTATGACATTCAGTATAAAAATGTCATATTCGTTGAGCATGACACTTGAATTAAAAATGTTTAAAATTAACATTTCTTGTGAACGTTTTGCTGCAGTCGTTCAGCAAAAAAGTTCTTTTTTATAAATCTTTCAATTGCACTATCGTTAATTTTAAGTAACTGAGGAAATATGTTGATGTTAGGTAAGAATTATTATTATTATCAAAGTCACAAGCCCTTATATCCAGAGTTGAAGGCAGAAAGAAGAAGGTAAATTATATACAGTTATGAGTTCAAAGTATTTTTGGCCCCCAAAAAATATACTTCCAGCGTCATCCTATAGAAATCAATCACTCAAATATGAAGGCAGACTCCCTCCTATCCCCGGGCGATCTCGTAACACCCGAGGAGTTACCCCTTCTCCCTTTTCTTCCCCTAGAAAATAGCAATTACCAAATTGATTCGTTCGTTGGACCTTTTTGTATCTGCCCCCAATGCATTGGAACCAATTTGTTTTATTTATTTCTTTATTTCTTTTTCACAGGTCATACAACCTTCCCTCTCTACAGGGCTTGACTTCTAGCATTTATTCTTACTTTGTTTCATCTTCCATTGTCTTTAGAAAAAAAAAAGACGAAAAACAAACGTATTTATTTTATGATGGAATTTAATTTATGCAAAGATAAACGTTTAAGTAGAACACTGCATGATTTTGTATTGCCTGAAAAAGTTCTTGGGTAAGTAATACGTAGATGTTCTTCCACATTCTTTGATTTAAAGTAAAACAAAATTTTAGTAGCTTTAACGTAGTGAAGCAGAAATGACAAAATAGGCTACAGTTTGATGTCATATAAACAATAAATTAGATAGATAAATTAAACACAATGAAATAAAATAAATAATTAATTCCGTTTCTCTCAGATGAAAACATCTTTTCGTTACACATGGGAAAATGTATAAAAAAACAAATTTTTATGCCCTTGTAAAAAATAAAGCTTTTGTTTATTCTACGATACCACAAGAAGGCAAAAAAATCTTTCTTTTCCAAACAGACACAAATAATCCTAAAGATAAAAAATTTCTTTCCACTTTAGAAAAACGATAGGCTTTGTTACAAACAAAAAATGATGGAAGTTAACGACCGCTTGAGGTAACTGAATTATTCACAAAGGAGAAAATGTTCACTAACTAAATGAGAGCTACTGAATGAGGAACGTTCTCGAACAGAAAAAACGAATGAACTACCGAATGAGGGGACTGAATATTTTACTGAGGTAAAAATAAGTTTCTGAATAATTAACAGAAGGAAATATAATATTCTGAATAATTACCAGAGGAAAAAAGTAATGTTCTGAATAATTACCAGAAGAAAAAATAATGTTCTAAATAATTACCAGAGGAAAAAGTAATGTTCTGAATAATTACCAGAAGAAGAAATAATGTTGTGGATAATTTACAGAAGAAAAAATAATGGTCTTAATAAGTCACAGAGGAAAAAAATGTTCTGAATAATTCACAGAAGAAAAAATAATTTCAGAAGAAAAATAATGTTCTGAATAATTCTGTGAAGAAAAAGTAATGTTATGAATCATTACGACGAGGAAAAAATGTTCTGAATAATTCTTAGAAGAAAAAATAATGTTATGAATAATTCACAAAATAAAATAATGTTCTGAATAATTCAGAGAAGAAAAAATAATGTTCTAAAATAAAAATTTAAAAAAATATGAACTACTGAATGTGGAAACTGAATCTTTCACAGACGAAAAAATAATGTTCTGAATAATTCACAGATGGAAAAATAATGTTCTGAATAATTCACAGATGGAAAAATAATGTTCTGAATAATTCACAGATGGAAAAATAATGTTCTGAATAATTAACAGAGGAAAAAATAATGTTCTGAATAATTCACAGAAGAAAAAATAATGGTCTAAAAAAATACGGAGAAACTGAAACATTCAGACGAAAAAATAATGTTCTGAATAATTCACGAGGAAAAATTATTTTCTGAATAATTCATAGAGGCAAAACTAATGTTCTGAATTGTGCACAGAAGAAAAAAAATAATGTTCTGAATCATTCACAGATTAAAAAATACCATTCCCAATTAAAAAAAAAACACACATAAATAAACTACCGAGTGAGGAAACTGATTAATCCATAGATGAAAAATTAATTTTCTAAAAAATTAAATATCAATAAAAAAAATAAGAAATTAACTAACCTACAAATCTAAAGAGGACCCCTAATACATATTCCCCCAGAAACGAAGACATAACTACCACACCCCCTGCCCCTCCCCTCTTCGACGTGACTTCATCATAATCATTCCAGAAAGCCATACCATACGTCATCGCCAGCGAGTCCTCCTCCATCGGCCGTACCTACGTACACCTGACGATTTCACCATAGCAACTCTAACGAGGCTGAAGAACAAAAACACTCTTCTCTTCTCCGTTCAACAATGGCTTGGATCGATACTACCATTACTGAGTCTCCCCACCCCCATCTCCATTCCATGCCCACCACCACCCACATCCCTTGCCCACCAACCCTCACGGCCACCCATCCACCGACACTCAGACGAGCACATTCTCTCTCTCTCTCTCTCTCTCTCTCTCTCTCTCTCTCCTCTCGTGTTTTCTTATTAGAAGTTTTCACTTTATATGAACACTGTGTGTGTGTCTTATTAGAAAGTTTCACTTTATATGACTCACTCTCTCTCTCTCTCTCTCCTTAGACGTTTCACATAAAATTAATTCCATCCATCAGGGTACCAAAGATAACAAGAGAGCCTGAACATGCATGACTTAGAAACCCGACGATTGCGAGGACAACTTATAGAAACATTCAAAATACTGAAAGGCATAACAAAAGTAGACAACTACCTCTTCACATTGAACGAAAACCAGACAAGATATAATGGATGGAAACTAGAACTGAAGAGATACAACACATCTCATTGCGGGAACTTCTTTACATACAAGATATGTGACACATGGAATAAAATGGCCACAAGAAGTTGTAAAAGCAACAGTGTGGAAGTTTAAAAGAAAGCTAGACAAAATCACTAAGACACTGTGAATGAACAGTAATGCCTGCTCCTATAAATACCGGAGCACACGATGTCTCCTCGGATGGACTAAATAAGTCTTAGGGACATCCTAATCCTTGTAACTCTCTCTCTCTCTCTCTCTCTCTCTCTCTCTCTCTCTCACTCTGTTACAAGACTTTTACGTTTTAAATATGGTAAAATCTTTTATTTTGATCTTCCTTTTGTGTCAAGCCTCTATTTTTGTCTTCATCTCTGCCTTTGACTTTATTTGATGTATCATATACCTTATTAGAAAAATACCATCTCTCTCTCTCTCTCTCTCTCTCTCACATTATAGAAATCTAGTTTGCCCTTCCTTTCCCAGCGGCATTTTTTTTATTTCTCTTAAAAAATTCTTAATTGCTATATCACTGACCCTTTTTATATAATAATATTCCTTATTAATGACAGTACCTACTAAAAGCCTCGCCCCCCCCCCTCTCTCTCTCTCTCTCTCTCTCTCTCTCTCTCTCTCAAGGACCTCACAACAATGTCTCGGTTATAATAATATATATCTGTCCATATGTTTTCGGACGGATATTTCACATAACGTATTTGTTTGCGTGTTAGACCTGTTCTTAAAAAAAAAATGCTTCCCTTTCTTATTTTCAAAAACCTAGAGATTTTCGTCTTTAATAAGATGTGAATATCATAACATATATATCTCACCAACGTTATCAAAAGATGCATCATTCGAATTGCATCGTCTTTATTTTTTTTCAACATTGCATCTCGTATTTCCTTCTCAAAAAATGATATCTCTACGCAGATTTCTTAGCACAGAATTGTGATGAAAATTCTGACAATTCTTTCCCTTTCATCAGGAAAACTACCTTTTCCAGACTAATGAATGTGGAATCTTATTGAAGAATCATTGATCATTTTTCAGAATTCTTGATGAAGATTGGAATATACTTTAGGCAGCCAATCTGACTCACAACATTCCCCTCATCGAACGAAATGGAAATGCTAAGGAATAGAATAATATATAAAATTTAGGCCACGGGCCAATTACTGGGGCATATAAGGACATTATATAAGGACATTCGGCGCTGAAATGGAAAATAGGTAAAGCGATATTTAAAGGAAAACCTCGTAGTTGCAGTTTGAAACAATTGTCAAGAGAAGGTGGAAAGTAAGATGGAAGAAAGGCCATGAACTGAGTTGTAGTGAAAGGAATAAAAGGGGTTGAAGCTATGGGGCCGTAGGGACGCCTCAAAGAACCTCAAGTAATGCCTACAGTGCTCCACTAACCCCCCTACGGACACGAACTGCTATGATAAGGGCAGACAAACAAGTCAAGAGATATTTCATCTCTCGTCGTATTTCCAAAATCCAACGCCGTCTTGAAACCCACGACACATATACATACGCACGAACAGTCTTGGGAAAACCTCAAAGAGATAAGTTCGCAATAATCTTTCGGTCTCAAAGAGGAGGAGAAGACTGGCACTCCGATGTGCATCTTTCAACAACTTCCAAAAGAGCTTTTTTTTTTCTTCTTTTTTTTTATGAATGAGGATTCTATTGAATACATGACTAAGTCATTTACACCCGGTTCTCTTCTTGCAAGAAGAGCTGTGAATCTTTTTCTTTTGAAAAGTCTTCATTTAATACTGAGCTCAGACACGAGCTCGGCGAAAAGAGAAGAAGAAGAAGAAGAAGAAGAAGAAGAAGAAGAAGAAGAAGATGGAGGAGGAGGAGGAGGAGGAGGAGGAGCAGAGACTTCTCAATATTCAAAAAGCTACCGAATATATTTTTCACCGCCTGCAAGACTAAGTTCCTCCGATGCCTGAATATGCAACGACACAATAGCTAAGCTCTTGATTTATATATACAATTAAAGCGACGCCTCTGAAACACCCTTTTACCTCCACCCCCCTCCCCCGTCTCTTAAAGGCTGGGGACAGAGAGTACATTTATTTTCTTTTAAGCAGCTTCGTTTGATATATCTATATATATATATATATCCTTATATATATATATCTATATATTATATATAATATATATATATATATATATATATATATAGATATATATATAATTATTAAATATATATATTATATATTATATCAGTATATATATATATATTATCTATTAAACCAAGCGAGGATATCAATATCCTATTAGATAGGAATTACCGATGAAAAGTTATATCTAAACGGATTACTTTACAATGATCCAGCTCTGGTTCTTTTCATTTCATGTATTTCATTATACCAGTCTGATTCTACCAAGAAATATAAGTTTTGCCAACTATTATTATTATTATTATTATTATTATTATTATTATTATTATTATTATTATTATTATTTAGTGGAATAAATGTGTTTCGAATGGAACAAGCCCACCATAGAGGCCATTGACTTGAGATTCACCTTCAACAAAAAAGGAATTTGGTAATTTTTAGTCTTTAAAATCTCGTAAATTATTACTCATTTAATGTTATTATGCAAACACTGATAGGCGTCTGCAACTAATTCCACTTGATTGTGCTATGCCCTGCTTCATTACGAAATTGTAATTTTATAGAAAAAAATGTAAAATAATAAATTAATAAAACTATATAGAACTACTCAGTCAGATACACTGCTAACTCTTCGTTTGTGAAAACCTGCGTAAAGAGAGGTTCTAGATTTAGTTTTATTATTATTATTATTATTATTATTATTATTATTATTATTATTATTCAGAAGAAGAGAGTACAAAAACACAACGTCACCGTAAGTTTAGCAACACGCATGACGTGACGAGCGTAAAGAAAATAATATGAAAAACAAAAGCAACAGAAAATAATGTACGTAATATTATTATTATCATTATTATTATTATTATTATTATTATTATTATTATTATTATTCAGAAGAAGAATAACAAAAACAAAACGTTACAGCAACTCGAGCAGCGAGAATGACGTGACGAGAGCAAAGGAAAGTGATACAAAAACTAAACGGGAAATATTCTACGTACAAGACAATTCCATCACAGCAAGGAATCGAAGAAAACGCTAATGCCTGGGGCTTCAGCTTGAGAGAGAGAGAGAGAGAGAGAGAGAGAGAGAGAGAGAGAGAGAGAGTCATCACCATGAATACGTAAACGTAGGATAATGAGAAGGAGGAACAAAGAGCTACTTTAGCAAGAGATCCAGATCACCATTATTAGCTTTCTTCTTCATCATTTCTTCTACCCCAACCCCCCCCCCCACCCCTACCCCCACCCCGCCCCCCAGCCCCCCCCCCCCTCCAAACCGAAGCATTTCGAACTCCTCCTCCTCCGCTTCTGTTTGTCTGTTTGTTTGTTTGTTTGTGTTTAGATTCGCTCTTCGCTCTAACTCGTTTTCCAAAAGTGCTTCGCGGCCGTGTTTCTCTTGCTCTCGAGCTGTTAATCGTTCTGGGTAATAAAAGCTCGTCCCCCCTCCCCCCCCCCCCCCCCCCTTCTTCTTCTTGAAGTTCTTCGCGGGATGCCCCCCATTAATATCTAATTTTCCCGGGGATGATTTCTTTTGATTCCCGCCTCATCCACTCGCCTCGTGAATTTGCAATATCGAGTTCCTGACTGTGATGGCGTTTCGGGGGCCGGATCGAGAGTCGTCGGGAATTCTGCTACCGAGGGATTCATATTGCGAAAGTAAATAAACAAATAAACCGACGTTTAAAAAAAAAAAAAAAAAAAAAAAAAAAAAAAAAAAAAAAGTCAAGATCGTCTGCTGTTTATTCCTTTCGTCTCTACGCCGAATGGAAGCATCATGGAGGCTGAGTAAGAGTAGTGAGGTTTTCAATGAGACTTTTTGATGGAATGAGAGATGTAGGTGCTTGAAATTTAAACTTGCTAAGAAAATGCTACACACACACACACAAAAATACACGCACAAATAAAGCAGCGTTCCAAAGTTTTAAAAACATAAATACCGTCTGCTGTTTATTCCCTTCATTTCAACACCGAATGGAAGCAACGTGGAGAATAAGTATAAGAGTGAGATTCAATTGTAACTTTCTGATGGAATGAAACATGCCAAGAAAATGCATGCGCAAAAAAAAAAAAAAAAAAAAAACAAAAAAAAAAAAAAAAAAAACACGCACATACACATGCATGCGCACACGAAATAGACATGTCTTGGCTGCAACCATTACCACAGTCTGAGAACATTAAGCCTCGTTGGTTTGCAGAGTTCAATTTTTTTTATAACCAAAGACAAAGGGTTATAGATAGAGGTACAGTTATTTGAAATTTAATGTAGTTCCAAAAGCTGAGAGTTTTAATCCCATCAAAGTTATATTTATTTGAAGGGGAAGAAATCAAGCTTTTAAATGAGGTCAGGATGTAAGTATTGGTGGTTGAGTACCAAAAGGCTGGTTTCATATCTTTGCTTATAAGATCTTAAACGTCGTCTTAAAATGAAGATAAACTCTACATGAAAGCAAATAAGAAGGGAAATAAAAAAAAACTAGTCAAGAAAAAGTACGTGAAAGATCTTACACACTAGCTTCAGATGAAGTTAAACTGAATGAAAGCAAAGAAGACGATGAAAAAGAATAAAAAAATAAAAACAAAATAAAACTAGTCATGAAAAATTTTCTTATTTTTCAACAGGACTCGTGATAATCTTCCAAGGAAGGAAAAAAGTGAATATATTCAAATTTCTTTCGATATATATATATATATTTTTTCCTCCCTCGAAAAACACCACTGACTATCTTTGAAAAAACACCACTGACTATTTTTGCGACAGATTTTCTCCTTCACAGCCTAACTTGTAATTCTTTTACGCCCTCCTTGGGATATTAAACGCAATTTCCCCAAATTAATTAAATTTGTCAAGCATAGCCTCGTGAGCAATTTGAAAGACAGCCTTGTAATTACAGTTGCTCCGTTGTATGCATATGTGGTTCTGTCTGGGTGTGTGTTCGAGAGAGAGAGAGAGAGAGAGAGAGAGAGAGAGAGAGAGAGGAGAGAGATTTACATACGGACTCACAAACACGAATCTAAAATCTTGGCTTGCAGGAGATTAGAAATAAGAATTTTTACGATTATATACACATATATATGTGTATTTATATTCATACATGTGTATGCATGTGCGAATGTATAACCAGGATTATAATCCTAGACACAGACAGAATTTCAGGCAAATGTAATTTACGAATACTGTTTCCATTGAAACCTTCAATTTTCCTTACACAGTGGCTTGCTGAAAAGTTACACTTTGAATACAATTCTTACTGCGAAGAATAGGAACTGTATTCAATAATCTTGGTATGGAGTCTTCATTTGTTTTGACGTCCAAGTTAAGGAGTTCAGTGGCTTTTATGACGATGACAAAGTCAAACCAGATACTCCTTAGATAATAGTGCTGAACAGCTTTGATCTCTTGGGGACGGGGGAGTTTGGTAGTCCTTGACTTGAATGTCAGTTTAAGGTCGTTTCCTGTTGTATTAAAGTTTCTATAGCTGATAAAAAAAAAACTGTCTTTCATTTCTGAGTGTGGATTGTGATGCCTCGCGTCCTCCAGATATTGGTGCCGAAACCATTGTATCACGATTGGTCTGAGAAACATTTTTGACGTTGTTGCTTTGTGATTTCAATTACAGTCATTCCAGTTCATGAATGAGGTTCTCATTCTTCGTGAGAAATGAGAAATCATCAGATTCTTTCACAGGGACACCATTCAAGATTCCGATACAATTTCCAAGTACAAGTTGGGGGGTAGTTTGGGTGTCCCAATGTCTAGCTAAACAAGGCGGCCTGGCTTGCTGGGAGATGATACATTTCCCTGGCATTTTCATTAGCCTTGTAGTCAGTGAACATGTAGCTTCTACATAAGCATAGTCTGTCGGCTCTGTTATTCATCGAGAGTTTCAGTGTTGCTCTGTTTCTTGTTCCTGGGCTCCAGGTGATGAGGCATACTATCACCAGACAGTAGGGGAACGCGAGACCCATACAATAATTATAGAGATGGGGAAACGCGGGATGAATTCACCCCTTCCAATAAAACATAGAGACTGGAGAATGTACTCATTCCAATAGAACATGAAAGAACTTTTTTTTTTTTTTTAATGTTTCCATGGAGACTGCAGTTCCAGTTCCTCAACATACTACTTTGTGTGATGTAAATGTGAAACTCTATTCCCGAACATTTATTGTGGCAGTCTGATTTATCTCTTGAAAAACATCTCGTATCTGTCACTACTTCTGCAGCATCAGTATCAGTCGCAAAAGGAAAGATAAAGCACTAACATTTCCTCTTATCTTAATTGCTCATGATATTTCTAAAGTACCCAACTGCTTCTGGCATTACTTTCTCTCTCTCTCTCTCTCTCTCTCTCTCTCTCTCTCTCTCTCTCTCTCTCTCTCTCTCTCTCCCTTGGTCAAATTCAGCTCTGAAAGCGTATTTCTTTATTTTCATGGCACTGTTTTATATATATATTTTTTATTATCAGGCGTGTCATCAGTTACCAACTGCGATATCTTTCTCGCGTTTTCTTGGTTTCTCCTCTTTCGCTTTTTTTCTACTTCTTTTTAATTAGACTTAATTCTTCCTGCCTCTTCTAATGAGTAAGTTTTCCCTGACGAATATCCTCTCTTTTTCTATTCTTTTTAACTTCACTAAACCATATTTCTCCTCTAACTTTAATAGTCAATGTCGTAGGGACATTTTTCATCAATTATGCCAGACCTGTAAAACATATTTATATTAATATTCAATAGTCACTGACACAGTTTCTTACGCGAAACACATCAACAAACGTCGGAAACTTGTTGCGTCCATATCACAAACAGGTTGACAACAAGTGAGCGACTTTAAGAACGAATTCTTTGTCCAATGCTGGTTACGACTACCGATAAAGTCGATGATTTGTATCCAACATGTTTGTGATTTGTGTATCGCAAGTTGCCAACACATGTTTAAGACATGTTGTAATACAGTATGGATACAACCTCCGCTAAGTATACAACGACTTTTAGCAAATGCTGGATAATCGTATGAAACACTGGTTCTTTGTCCAATGCTGGTTACGACTACTGGTAAAGTCGATGACTTGTATTTAACTTGTTTGTGATTTGTGCACGACAAGCTACCGACTTGTATTGACGACATCTCACGCCGCAGTATGAACACAACCTAACTGACAGAGCAGGTCAACCTATCTCCTTTATCAAAAGTGTCTTATATGTCATCAGGCAACTCAAACAATGGCAAATCTGCCCCCAAGAATCAGAACCATCTCGGCCTCCTCAAGGGCTTCATCCCAAAGTTTTAATGGCTTTGTGTTGGCTTTAGCTTCCCCTCACTTGGACATTTCTCTCTCATAATTTTCGAGTGGTTCCTCCCTCGCTTCCTTTGTCAAAACAATCGCTCGGAAACCCTCGCTCTCATCTCTTCAGAAACCTTGACCTTTTTTTTCTTTCCTGTTCTCATGAGGGTCAATTTTTCAATACAAGTGAGATAGTCTAACTTCGATGGTCTTACCTCGTCTCTTTACCTCTACTACCGGGCTTCGGATTTCTCTCCCTGCATTTGTTTTCCTTCATTTCTTTGCCTCTTCATTCGCGGTTATCATCACCTCTTGGTTCATTGCCTTATTTCATTTTCTTCTTCTGGCTCATAAGTGAATATAACAGCAGACTATTCATTTCATATATATATATATTATATATATATATATATATATATATATTGAAATATGCATCGAAGGAAATTATAATTATGAATAAACGACCCTGCATCTGGGAGATTCGATCGCCGACCTAGCTTATAACTTAACGAGCCTTCGGTGACATTCCGGTGTCGGGGCGAACTGGCTGGGATGTTAGATGATATTTGAAGCTTATCGTTTGTGAACACGTCAATATACAAAAATGTCATAGTTATGAGATAAAAACATTCACACACGCGCACGCATACACACACACACACACACACACACACACACACACACACACACACCACACACACATATATATATATATATATATATATATATATATATATATATATATATATATATATATATATATATAGTATATATATATATATATATATATATATATATATGAGACGCATAATTCATAATAAAAAACACCATTATTAATCCTCCAATGACTCCGCTCTCCAACGAGCCTTCTCGCTCGGAGTTATTAACAAAGCTCCCCCTTGAAAAAGCTCGCTGGAGAGTAAAATGATTGGAGGGTTGATATTTTCATAAAAGCCTTCGGTGTGGATTAAAATTCTAATACATATATATATATATATATATATATATATATATATATAATATATATATATATATATATATATATATATATATATATATATAATAATTTAATATTGTTCTTCTATATTTTATAATATTTCACCTTTATTTTATTTATAAAAACGCATATTTTTCGTAAAACTAAACTACTGGGTCATCTGTCAGTCATCTACAATTGCTCTTTTATTTTGACAAATAATCTTCCAAGTTAAGTGAAATTAGCTGACTTTAGATGACTTTAAACAATCTGGGAAAACAAACTCATCTTTAAATATAAAGTCTGAAAGTATATGAAAAAGTTTTGTTCGCGTAGCTCAAAGGAGCAGATTCTGTAGCAGATAGCTTCAAATGTTTCTTCTTATTTCTCTCATTTTGCAGTTGATTTCTTTCCTCAAGAGGAAAAAACCTTCGGTAATTTATCAATTTATCTTTTACTCGTTTTTTCAGAAATGAAGGTCAGTCGATGGAATGAATACAGTACAAGAAGAAACAGTAAAATAAACAGTAAAATAACTCAAGCTGATAGAATGAATACAGTACAAAAAGAAACAGTAAAATAACTCAAGTCGATAGAATGAATGCAGTACAAACCGACACAGTAAAATAACTCAGACATCATAATATCCAGTCGAAGACAGGAGTGAGTGTAGTATACTCTCTAAGTACACCCAGTGAAGGACAGGGTAATTACACACAACGTCGTTAAGTATCAAAGGAACCCAAATGGTGACAAAATAAGATTACTCAAATTCGCAGGAGGGAGGCTGGCCAGATGTGGCCATCATGAGATGACGATGCTCTCCCCTTCGGGGATGATGGGACTCGAACATGATGGAAAATGCTTTGATAATTCCATAAAAAAAAACTTTAAAAATGTAGTTTGTAGGTACCACTGCTTTCAGTCCACATCTGTGATATAGCACTAAGCAAAAAAAGTAATTGACTGAATATAAATAAATAAATAAACAAATACTTATAAAATGTAGTTTGTAGGT
>NC_087206.1:11466227-11486227 GCF_015104395.2 Macrobrachium nipponense
CCGCGCACAGTCTGATTAATCAACAGATATCACACGTTTAACATACGTCTGGACATTGAAAAATATCTAGAAGTGTTCGTGAACTGTCGGTGATAGGATTAGTGTGAAAATAGGAGGATAAAGCGTCTACTAAGTTAGTTTATCAAGTGAAATACTGTAAATAAGATCAAGATGGCAGTAAGTTCCAACTGTGGTAAGAAATGGCGAAATTTAGCGAGTCTGGCAGATTCGCAATACAATGAGATAGCAAGAAGGGAACTGGCATTTCTCATCTATGAGATCAACAACAGCCCTAACCAAAAAGATACAAAAAGCCATTCAATAGACATATTAGAAGGATACGATCCTTCAACAACTGGAACAAATCAACAGAAAACATCTTGAAAATAATTGAAGAAGTTCCAAATAAAATCCAAGTGTTCAAGAGACTCATGAAGAAAATATACATAGATCAACATATTCCGACAAAGAAAATGAATAAGGTGAACATTGTGAATATCCTAATTGATGAAATAGAAAAAAGAATGCCAAAAGCATGCAAACTGTGTAAGGTGTGGTATAGCATAGTTAATCCACAAAACCTGATCAGAAAATGTTCTGCATGCAACATTCCGACACATCCTCAATGTGCTGAAGTAATGCAAGATATGAGAAAGGATAGCCAGAATACTTTTTTGTCTCAACATGGTCTAATCATGGATAGAACAATGTTATTAAATCAAGACTGAATGTACAAATAGTTGAGGACAAAGAAGAAGAGGAAGAAGGAAGAAGAAGAAGAGGAAAACGGAAGAGAAGTAAACAAAACTGAAATGACCAAAAAAATAAAGAAAACAAAGAACAAGATAAAACAGTAATGGCTGCAGACGATACTCATTTATACTACATATGAGGCAATCAAGCAGCATACATACGAAGAAATAAATTACGACATGACAACACAAAAGAAATCCAGAAGAGGCTCTACCCAGATCTGCACAATGATGGGAAAGAGGAAAAAATAGACAAGAACGACAAAGTCTGCAACCTTTTGAAAAGAGAGAATTGCAGATTCGGAGAAAGATGTTACTACAAACATCCTAAGTTATGTCACAACTATGAGATCTATGGTAAATGAGCATACCTAGATGGCTATGAGGATGATTGCAGAGATCTACATCCAAAAATATGCAAAAACCTAAAAGAAGGAAAAGGATGTAAGTTCGACAAAAAATGTAAATATATGCACCCTGTAGCCATGAATCAAAATCAATTAAATAATCAATCAAATAATAAATTCCAAAATAAGAAAGAAACAAATAAAGAAAGGAACAAGAATATGAGGTGAAGGAAAAAAGCAAGCCATCACCACGCGATATGGTGTGTCAGCAAAGAATTTCCATGCATCAGCTCCAAGATACAGCTCAAGAGATAAATACTGTATTTACGATGCAAGAGGATATTGCAGATACGGAGAAAATTGCAGATTCAGACACAAAATGAATAATTATGATGAAGGAAGATTAAATATTATGAAAAGTTGGATTTTTTAATGTCAGAATTTCCTGGAAATGGAAGAAAAGAACAATATACCAGAACAGGAAAGAGACATGGGAAATCCTTATTACTACCTACCAATATTAAATGAAGGAGATAACACGCAAACCATCATAGTAATGAATGCGCAGGGTTTAGTTATGGAGTAACTCAAAAAGAAAAATAGAGTACTTAGAAGAACTAACCCAAATTGAAAAAGAAAATAGATATAAATGAATATAAGTGAAACCTGTTATTCCCAAGAGACAGGGAATGACGATCAAATAAAAGGGTTCCAAACTTATAGATCAGATGAGAAAAAAAATAGGAATCAAGGGGGAACCGCAATATATGGAAAAGACAAAAAAACAGGAAAAAAATATATGAGAAATATAGTAACTCAGAATGTGAACTAATAGCGGTAAGAATTTGAATCTGAAAAATTAATGAACATAGTAATATATAGACCCCCTAATACTAAAGAGTTTTGCCATAATAATAGAAAAATTGGATGATATATGTAGATATCACAACCAAAAGGACTGGACTATTCTCCTATCCGGAGACTTTAACTTTCCTTTTCGTAGGCTGGAAAGAATGAATAGGAGATTGTGGTTGTACTTATACATATAAAAAGAGAGTAATAGTAGCGCAGAAGATAAGAGGCAATTCGAAAAGCTATTAGATATGCTACTAGAACTAACAACATTCAACAAATAAATCACCTGCCAACAAGAATGGAAAATACTTTAGACCTAAGTATTTGTGAACGAGGTGAATTATGTTAAAGAAATAATAGTTTATAATGCGAGTATTTCAGACCATAATATCATAGAATTTAACAGTACATTCAAAAGCAAGTGAAAACAGAGATAAGCAAGAAATGAAAAAGTGGGAAAGATATGGAAAATACAACTTCTACAGTAAAAATATAAAATGGTCAGAAATAAACGAAGAATTAAACAAAGATTGGGATAACATTTTCGTAAGTGATGATATAAAGGTAAATACGGAGATATTATATAAAATATTAGAGAAAATAGTGGATAAATATATACCGAAGAAGACTAAACACATCAGTCATGCATACCAAGAGACAGAAGGATCTTGTTCCAGAAAATCAGAAACTGGAAAAAAGGTCTTGCAAAAGAAAAAATGCATGGAAAGTTATAGAACTAAAAAGTAAGATAGAAAATGCAGAACAAAGATTATACAATCAAAAGAAAATGAAAAACGGGACTTGGAAGAAAAAACCCTAGTAAATATCAAGTAAAACCCCAAAAACTATTATACTCGTATGCGAAAAGATGAATAAAAGAAGAATAGAAAATAGGCCCTCTAAGAATTGAAGGGAGATTAAACGAATGAAAAAAAAAGGAAATATGCAACATATTGGCAGAACGATATAAGAGAGAATTCACCCCTAGAATTGATAATGAAGATAATGATATAGAAGTAAGGGATGAAAATAGTGAATATTTAGCAGATATAGATATTAACCCTTAAACGCCGAATGGACGTATTAAACGTCGAGTCAAAATCTCCCCCGATTTCCGAATGGACGTACCATACGTCGGCTCAAAAAAGTTTTTTGGGTTAAAAAAATTCGCGGAAAAAAAAAATACCTTATAGGCCTACCAGCCGAAAACTTTTGTATCACGCGCCTTATTGGGGGATGCTGGGAGTTCACGGATCAAGGCGTTGTTTGTTACAATCGTTACGCAGGCGCGCAAGCGCGAATTTCTTTCTTATCACACTAAAAAGTATCAGTGACAAATCTCAAAAACAAAAATTATTTCGTCACTTTGACATAATTTTTGCACCGTTTTAAATTATCCGTTACATGAAGTATTATATATGAAATTTGCGCGCAATTTCATTTAGAATCACAAATAAATACTCATGATTGTAACTTTTATCAATTTTGAAATATTTCATATAAATAACGATAAGTGCCAAAATTTCAACCTTCGGTCACTTGACTCTACCGAAATGGTCGAAAAAACGCAATTGTAAGCTAAAAACGCTTATATTGTAGTAATATTCAACTATTTACCTTAATTTTGCAACAAATTGGAAGTCTCTAGCACAATATTTCGATTTATGGTGAATTTATGAAAAAACTTTTTCCTTACGTCCGCGCGGTAACTCTTCCGAAAAAAATCATACATGCGATTGTGGTAATGTTTGCACCATTTTAAAATTAGCCGTTACATAAAGTTTTATATATGGAAATGTGCGCAATTTCATGCACAATACAACTAAAAACAACCCATGGTTGTAGCTTTTATCAGTTTTTGTTTGAAAATATTTTCATATAAAAAATGGATAAGTGACAAATTTTCAACCTTCAGTCAATTTTGACTCTACTGAAATGGTCGAAAAAACGCGGGCCAATTGTAAAGCTAAAACTCCTTATAATTTTTAGGTAATATTCAATCATTTACCTTCATTTTGTAACAAATTGGAAGTCTCTAGCACAATATTTCTATTTATGGTGAATTTATAAAAAAAATAACATTTTCCTTACGTCCGTGCGTAACTCTTCCGAAAAAATCATACGTGCGATTGTGGTAATGTTTGCACTGTTTTAAATTAGCCGTTACATAAAGTTTTATATATGAAAATGTGCGCAATTTCATGTAGAATACAACAAAAAAATAATTGAAGGTTGTAGCTTTTCTCATTTTCGAAATATTTTGCATATAAATCACGATAAATAAAAAAAAAACCACGTTTGGTCAAACTTGACTCTACCGAAATGGTCGAAAAACGCAATTGTAAGCTAAACTCTTATATTTTAGTAATAGTCAATCATTTACCTTCATTTTGCAATAAATTTGAAGTCTCTAGCACAATATTTCGATTTATGGTGAATTTATGAAAAAACTTTCCTTCCCTCCGCGCGCGGATTCTCCGCCATAAATCTCCGAATTGCGGTACATCGAATTCTCGGAAAATTTGCTCCGTTTCATTTATTTAGGCATTTCATAGAGTTTTATATATGAAAATGTGCGCAATTTCATGTAAAATAAAAGGAAAAATATTTGAAGGTTGTAGCTTTTCTCATTTACGAAATATTTGCATATAAATCACAGTAAATAGAAAAAAAACCACGTTCGGTCAACTTTGACTCTACCGAAATGGTCGAAAAACGCAATTGTAAGCTAAAACTCTTACAGTATCGTAATATTCAATCATTTTTTTGTTTTGTTTCATTTTGGAAACAAATTGGAAGTCTCTAGAACAATATTTTAGAAATTTATGGTGAAAAATTTTTTAAAAAAAAACAAAAATTTTTTTACATCTGTGCCTTACGAATTCGTACATAATTTTGTGATAATATTTTTCCGGTGTTGCTTTTATTGTTTTACAATGTATTATATATCAAAAGGATTGCAATTTGAGTGTACAATACAACGAAAAAAATGAAACTCGTTAGCTTTTACCGTTTTTTTGCACAGCGTGATTTTAATACAATTATGTATGAATTTTTTTTTTTGCTACCATATATCGTATTATTTACATATGATAATGATATTATTTTTCATTTCTGATGATTGCATACTAAATTTCAGGCAATGACAAAAAAAGGAGCCAAAAATGAACTCTTAATCTTCAAAACTAAGCGCGCTGTGATTTTTGAAAAATTATTTTTTCCGCTTCCGCGCTCACTCAAAAAACAAAGGCTCCTGGAATTCGGGGGAGTTTTTTATTTTTACCGCTTCGGCGTTTAAGGGTTAATGAAGCTGATATTGTGCAGGCTATTAATGAGATTAAAAATGGAGCTGCTGCAGGGCCTGATGGTGTCCCTGCTATTTTGTTAAAGAAAGTAGTTCATTCTATCGCAAAGCCACTTGCAATATTATTAAGACAAAGTGTAGATACAGGCAAGATTTATGATGAGCACAAACATTAGCATATATTACCCCTACTTTCAAAAGTGGATCAAGACTAGAGGCAAGTAATTATAGGCCTGTGAGTCTAACATCACATATTATGAAAGTGTATGAAATGGTAAAGAAGAAAAATATTATGAAACTTTAATAAAAAATAATTTGTTTAATATAGGACAACATGGTTTCGTACCAGGAAAAAGTACACAAACCCAACTGTTAGTCCACCGTGAGAACATATACAAAAATATGAAAAGCGGAAATGAACAGATGTGTTTATCTAGACTTTGCAAAAGCTTTTGACAAGGTAGACCATAATATATTTGCGAAGAAAAATTAGGAAATTAGAAAACATAATATAGTGGATAAAGTAGGAAGATGGTTAAAAGAATTTTTACACAACAGAAAAGAGATAGTTATTGCAAACGATGAGAAATCGGATGAAGCTAAGGTAATATCCGGTGTGCCACAGGTACCGGTGTTAGCTGCATTACTGTTTGTTATTATGATTGCAGACATAGGCAGTAATGTTAAGGACTCGGTAGTGAGTAGTTTCGCCGATGACACAAGAATAAGTAGAAAAATTACTTGTGATGAAGATAGGAACGCGCTACAAAGACACCTTAACAAAGTATATGATTGGGCAGAGGTAAATAAGGATGGTATTTAACTCTGATAAATTTGAATCAATAAATTATGGAGACAGAGAAGGAAAGCTATATGCATATAGGGGACTTAATAATGAGACAATCACAAATAAGGAAGCAGTTAAAGACCTTGGTGTGATGATGAATAGGAACATGTTATGCAATGATCAAATAGCAATTCTATTGGCAAAATGTAAAGCAAAAATGGGAATGTTGTTACGGCACTTCAAAACAAGAAAAGCTGAACACATGATTATGCTTTATAAAGCATATATTTGTAGTCCACTTGAATATTGTGGACTACGAATCCTTAAAATTAATTGTCTAGAAAAGAGAAGAGAACACTACATGATAATTCAGGCATGGAAACAGATAGAAGGAATAGCCGAAAACATCATGGAGCTAAAAATATCAGAAAGAGCAAGCAGAGGTAGATTAATAGTGCCCAAAACTATACCAGGAAAAATAAGGAAAGCACACAGGACATTAATCCACTATGCACCAGCATCGATAATGCAGTGTCCTATTCAATGCGTTTTGCTAGCTCATCTGAGGAATATATCAGGAGTGAGCGTAGATGTGTTTAAGAATAAGCTCGTCAAATATCTCGGCTGCATCCCAGACCATCCAAGATTGGAAGATGCAAAATATACCGGAAGATGTACTAGCAACTCCCTGGTAGACATTAGAGGTGCCTCACACTGAGGGACCTGGGGCAACCCGAACAAGATGTAAGGTATGTAAGGTAAGGTAAGGTCTCTCAGATTAATCCTGCTGTTCGGGGATTATTTTTCCTTACATTGCATTGCACGTCCTATCCTAGCTCCTCTCTCTCTCTCTCTCTCTCTCTCTCTCTCTCTCTCTCTCTCTCGGAGTCACTTTCAGTCCTTTAGGCGTTTTACCTGTTTCCTCATTAAGAGAGCGCCTCTCGAGCTGCTTCTTCTTCTTCTTCTTCTTCCCTTTCAAAAATACGTCTATTCATATTTCTGTCTCTCTTAAAAAAAAAAATCCTTTTTAAGGTAAAGTGGAAACACTTTTTTCCTACTCATTAAGACAATTTTTTTGAGGGGGAGGGGTGGGGAGGGGGGCCTGCCACCTTTGAAGCTTTTAAGGCGTCAATCTTGTTTACGGCTCCGTTTGTGATGATGCTTAATTATGTTTACTCTATATATATATATATATATATATATATATATTATTATATATATATATATATATATATATATATATATTATATATATATTGTAGTGTGTAAATGTATACATCTATATAATATATACACACCCATATATATACATATATATATATATATATATGTGTGTGTGTGTGTGTAAATGGATACCACAGGAAAATGATAAGCAGAAAGTCAATACCAAGCGCTCTCGCCTTTATCCAGGCGCTGTCTTGGCACAATGCCTGAATAAAGGCGAAAGCACTTGGTACTGACTTCTTTCTGCCAATCATTTTCCTGTGTTATTCATCTACATAGTGAAGTCACGTGCATGCACTGTGATTTATTTCAAAAGGTGTTAACCATCCGGCTCTCACGAGTACTTTCGGAATGAGCCAGTACCTTATCTCATAACCCTATTAGCAAACCATCACAGTCGTTTAAGTACCAGGTACTCATTTTATTGCTTATGTCGAAGAGAAGGCACAGTGAGTTCTAACAGAGCCCGTTCTCGATGAGGAATTGAACACGGGTCCTCCCTGCTTGGTGGCCGAGAATGCTACTGACAACACCGAGAGGGTCATTCATTTAATATATATATATATATATATATCTATATATATATCTATATTATATATATTTATATATATATTATTATAGAAAGACCCATAAATCTGAAGTAGGAAAGAGAGAGATAGAAAATAGAGAGAAAGAATACGAAGGCGAGAGAGAGAGAGAGAGAGAGAGAGAGAGAGAGAGCGGGGCGTGCGTACGTGCGTTCAGCCGTGCGTCTCATCCATCTCCCAGTCTCAACTCCCAAAAGATCTTTGCTATTCAGCCGAATGAGACCCAGCAATTATTAATAAGGAACAGCCTTACAACCATGAAACCATTTCGTCTTTCTCTCTCTCTCTCTCTCTTTCTCTCTCTCTTCTCTCTCGGCACCAACACCGACGTGAGCGTATGTTTACATTTTCTCCAGTTTGTTGACACAGCTTCCGACCCCGTTAGAGCGAACCTCCTTCTTCCCTCCCTCCCCCCCACCCTCCCCCCCCCACCCGCCACCCACCCTCGGGCGGGTAGGCGTGAGGGAGGGGGAATTGGAGGCCTGAGAAATTAAAATAATTAAGAAGAAATCTGGGAATCTCGACCTGACCTCTCGTCACTCTCTTTCACAAATCGGTTTAATCATCCGGATTCAGTGAGAGATGACATAAGGAGGAGGAGGAGGAGGAGGAGGAGGCAGTAGGAGGAAGGGGAGGGGACCAAAGTGGGAAAGAGTAAGGGAAGGGGGGAGGGGGGAGGGGGGAGAGCTTATTCGGGGCTCCTTGAATGCGAGGCTGAACGGTAAATTTATTTCCCTGTGTTTACTCTGTCCTTGAATTCCAATGTTAGAGTAATGAGCTCCAACATATATTTTATGACATTTGCTCTCCATTTAAAGGCGATGCCTCGGTCGAAAACGTGATGATACAACTTCTGCCGAAGTAAAAAGAGAGAGAGAGAGAGAAAAAACTTTTGCTGCTGTTCATCTTATTCCTCCTCCTCTCCTCTTCTTCTCCTTCTTCTTCTTCTTCTTCTTCTCTTTCTTTTAAATCATTGATGACCTTAGGAACCACTCGGCTCTCCTTTTGTTGGTAAGTCAACAAGGAATTCATTAAGACGACGTCCTTTCTTCCGCGCCCTTTTCATTTTTCTCTCACTTTTTCCAACATTTTTCTTTTTCTTATTTCTTTAGGTTTAAGAGTTCCGAGGACAACTGACTGGGGAAAAAATGTATATGAAGTGGATTTGACTGAAAGCGTAGAAACTGATGGACGTAGGGTTGATGCGTGATTCATTATTTGTTATTATTATAATTATTATTATTATTTATTTTTGTTTATGAAGAAGACCCTCTTTTATGCAAATGCTGATAAAAAGAATGGCAGAATTAAACGAGTTGATTTTATATTTTGTTTTTTCTATTTTCCTTACATTTCGCTTCTCAGGCTCAGCGATGTTTCTGAGTAACTGGCCAATATTCATATTGGGAATTTTCAAAAATCATAAATGCTGAAGGTAATCTTTTATTAGAACAGAATCTAGAATCTCAGGTCTAGGGCAAGCAGGGGTCGTCGTCTGTGCCCTATTATTATTTTGGAAGAAGACCCTCTTTTAAACAAATTCTGTTGAATAAAATGGCAGAATTCAGCGAATTAATCTAATAAATCATCTTTTCTATTTTTCTTAACACTCGCTCTTCTGGCTCAGCGATACTCCTTAATGATTGGCCAATATTCATATTGGGAATAATGCTGAAAGCAGTATTTTATTTAGAACAGGATTTATTAGTAAAAAAAACTGGTATTATCAGTATACTGGTGTATGGAAAGGCGTTTCTCAGGTCCAGGTCAAGCAGGGGTCGTCGTCGGTGTTGATATCATTCCATAAGCGAGGTCAATGTCATTATTATTATTATTATTATTATTATTATTATTATTATTATTATTTTATTATTATTTATTATTATTATTATTATTATTATTATTATTATTATTATTATTATTCGAATAGCGGCCTTTTCGGTGCTCTTCGAAAAAAACAGAGAAGAATCTCTACAAGCGTAACGCTGCTGAAGTAGCCATTGCTTTTAATAAAGTATACTTGAGAGAGGGTCTGCTTCCTAAGTATTTATTATCATTATTATTAGCGACGCTACGATACAAAATAGAAAAACTGGAATCACAAGGGGATCCTTTCCACAACCATAAAATATTACTGGAAAGTGTATAAGCAAGCCAAACCCTTTTTTAATTAAAGCCCATTATCAAGTCATTATAAAACTCAAGTTACTCTAGCATGAAATTACTTTTGATCACCGATGAAAACCATTTAAGTGGCGGAAGCAACGTCATACAACCTCGGTAAAAACAGCGTTAAAATCCTGGGCAATACCACCATTAAAAAAAGTCAAAAGTAAAAAAAAAAAAAAAAAAAAAAAAAAAAAAAAAAAAAAAAAAGCAGCGTTAAAAACTTAATTAAAAGCAGCGTAAAAAGACAGGTAAAAGCTTCAAAAAGTCAAAAGCTGTGTAAAAACTAAGAGCAGCGTTAAAAGGTAAAAAGCAGCGTCAAAAAACTTAATTAAGAGCAGCGTAAAACGTCAAGTAAAAGAAGCTTTAAAAAGTCAAAAGCTGTGTAAAAACCTGAGTAAAAGGAGCGTAAAAAACGGAACAAGCAGCGCAAAAATAAAGTTAGTAAAAAAACACAGGTAAAAAGCAGCTTTAAAAATAGACGCGTCTAAAACAAAGTAAAAGCAGCGTTAAAAAGAGTCAAAAGCAGCGTCAAAAAACTTACGTAAAAGCAGAGTAAAAATAAAAGCAAAGCTAAAATTAGCGTTTAAAAAAACAAGATAAAAGCAACGTTCAAAAACCAAATTAAAAGCAGCGTTGAAAACCTAAGTATAATTAGCCAAAAAATCCAAAGCAAAAGCAGCTTTTAAATTCCAAGGTAAAAGCAACATAAAAAAAAACTTGGGTAAAATGATCGTTGAAAACCAAAGTAAAAGCATAATGAAATTTATAATAACAGCGATAAACACTAGGTAAAAGCAGCGTTAATAAAGTACTATCAGCTTAAAAAAAGAGTAAAAGTACCTTTCAAAGCCAACCTGGTTGTGCAAAGACAAGCGTTGAAAAAACCCTAAGGCGAAAAGTAGGGTGGTATTAACCAATTACATCGAGGTAAAAGCAGCGTTAAGAAAATCGGTTAAAAAAGTCGGCAATTTAAACAAAACTATGTAAAAACAGCATTTAAAAAAAACTAGGTAAAAGTAGCATAAAAAAACTATGTGAAAGTAGCATAAAAAAAACTATGTAAAAGTAGCGTTAAAAAGGCACAAGCAGCATGAAAAAAAATTAGGGAAAAGCAGCGTTGAAGAGCCAAAGTAAAATGCAACATCAGCAAACTAACTTGAATTCGGTTTTTAATTTTGTTCCTCTTCTTTGCCCTCAGCTTTTTCCATTTCTTTATGGGGTCGCTGTTTATAGTCAGCCTTCTCCATCTTCCTCTGTCCTGTCGTTCTCTTAGACCGTTTTCCTTCATGTCATTCAATAATTTATCTTTCCACCTGAACTTTGGCCTTCCCCTCCCTCTCCTGCCCTCCACCTCCATGTTCATAACCCTCTTACATACGCGTCCATCTTCTCTCCTCATGACATGACCAAACCATTTGAGTCTTCTTTCCTGAGCTTTTTCTGAAACCTCTAATACTTTGACTATCCTTCTGATCAATTCATTCCTGATCTTATCTCTTTTTGTGACACCACACATCCACCTCAGCATTCTCATCTCGGCCAATTCCATTCTTCTTTCTTGTTCTTTCTTTATTGGCCAAGTTTCTGCCTCGTAGAGCATGGCTGGCCTAACTACGTTTTTATAAAACTTTTCCTCTTTCAATAAATCTAATGAATCGACAGTATAGTCTTATGGCTATCCCAAATTAAACTAGCCTAAACTTTCATTAAAAAAAAGGAAAAAAGGGAGTTTTACAATATCATCTGACCTAACCTTCAAGAAAGACTTAATTCAAGATTTGAATTCATCATTCTGTGCCTACCGCATGAAACGGTCAGCCATTTTTCCATTGACATGGTCAACGTCCTCAGCGAAATATTTGCACAGCACGGCTCTACCGAATGTTTGTTATAGTTTAAAGCCGAATTTCGGAGGTCAAGGTTTTTGCTCAAAGCAGGGATATGAATGTAAAACTATGAATAAAACATCCATTTCTTTTTTCATCAAGAGATTCTGCTCATGTTTGCCCTGACAGTTGAATAGTTTAGGTTAATTTGGCCTTATACCAGCATTGGATCTCGTCCAAAGGAAGCATGTAAGATTCGTAATACATCGAAGAGACTGAGAGACCTGGTGTGTTTCGTATCTGAATAGGGTCAACCTACCAAGACGAACTTTACAGTCTTACGTACAACCCTTCAGTAATGCCAGATATAATTCACGTCATAATTTACTTCAATCATATTCCAAAATAAATTTGCAAATGCCACATATTTGTCAATGCTGTAATTCATATCATAATTTACTTCAATTATGTTCCAAAATGAATTTGTACATGCCACATATCTGTAAATGCTATTTCTGACATCCACCAACATCCCAGAGTAGGGGAAACATCTTTATCATGTCTTAAAACTCCTTAAAAACATCATTCGTCAATACCAAAGCCCTGTGGCCTCAAAGTACTGAAGTCATTGCAATGAGTGATACCATCCTTTCCTGTATATTTTTTTTTCTTACAGAGATAGCCTCAGAAATATCTTGCATTTGCTGTTTACTTTATAGATACTTTACTTCTTCTACAGAAATTTAATATTCACACGACACAAGTGTGTTACTTCAACATAAAACTAAAATTCCTGAAGTTGTTTCACCCAAACTTCAGCACTTCGAAACTTCGAAACCTAAGGGGGTGAGTTATTACATCAGAGTTAAGTTCACTTACTTCTTGATTAATGCCTCCACGACCGTATTACCAAATCAGGAGAATAATGCATTAGATTCATTGTCATAACTTTGAAACTCTACTAATAAGACTTTTATTAATTTATCTGTTTATTTATTTATTAAGAAAAAAGTACAAACTCGTCAGCAAAATATTGTTTATGCAATGTCACGACAGAATATGAACGCTGTTT
The DNA here is from genome assembly GCF_015104395.2 of Macrobrachium nipponense. Taxonomy (NCBI): domain Eukaryota; kingdom Metazoa; phylum Arthropoda; class Malacostraca; order Decapoda; family Palaemonidae; genus Macrobrachium; species Macrobrachium nipponense. The sequence goes on from NC_087206.1 coordinate 11,479,150, forward strand.
ATTTGTCCACATCAATTCTAGGAAAAATATAGTAGGTTTGAACCTTCACGAAATTTCTCCCAGCATAATCTAAGAACTAATGTACTTATATTCATCTTATTCATCCTACCTCGTAAATCAGCCCTAAATCTATTGTTTCGAAGGTAAAAAACCCAAAGTTAAATGAAAGGTGTCTGTACCTATCTGGACGCAATACGTCAATGTAGTTTTCTGATTTGTGTAAGCAAACTTATTCGCGTTTCTAAAACTTACATGGTTTGATTAATTACTGATATATGGAATGAAACAGTTTCTCATTTCTTAGGACCACGAAAGACTCGTTGCTCAATAAACAAATAAATCAAATCAGGACTTTCAGCCTTATATATACTCATACCTTTTATTGCACCCGTACTCCGAGAAAAGGCAATAAATCACAGGATATATCCCCGACGTCATTCCTCGAAACATTTCGCTATTGTCAGCCTTTGCTCTTGATAAACGCGAGAAGAAATATCTCCTCCTCTATTTCCTCTCCCCCTCCTTCATCTTCATGCTTCTTAGAGACTGCGTTGACGTTTACAAGAGCCACGAGGAATATCTCAAACATCCACAAAAAAAGATCGCAGTCGCGGTGTCATTGTTCCGACTCTCATCTTCTTCTTCTTCTTCTTCCTCATCAAATAGGAATCCGAACCACAGCAGACTCATTTTAAAAGGATGGCGGGGTCAATAAGCAAATCACTCAATAAGTAAAGGGCGGCGAGGGGACGGTTAATGAAGGGGTTAGCTGTGACTTCAAGGATGAAATGCAGACAGATCTGATGAATGGGAGATTGAGGCGCCCTCTCAGTTCCTACAGCGATGCTGTCTTAAACTCACTTCTCCCTCCTTCGTTTGTGCTTGGAGATAAGCAGGGAAAACACTTCCTTTTGCTTTTCAATTCCTGTATAACTCAGGAATATTAATTCAGCGCCTCAGTGGCGTGGTCGGTATGGTGTTGGCCTGCCACCTTGATGGCCGCGAGTTCGATTCTCGGGCATTCCATTGAGGGGTCAGAGATGTGTACTATTTCTGGTAATAGAAGTTCACTTCCGGGCTGGTTCGGAAGTCACATAATAGCCGTTGGTCCCGTTGCTGAATAACCAGTGGTTCCATGCAACGTAAAATCACCATACGAACAAACAAACAGGAACAAATTAAACATTCTTTCCCTGTTATGCTTCACGAAAACATACAAACATGGACGACGATCTCTTCACAACTAGAATGCCACCGTTGCAATATAATTAAAAACTTATCTATTGCAATAAAACGACCTTATCAGACTCTATCAAAGCCCTTTTCCATATATTTTTTTCGCCTTTCCTTTTCAATTTCCATTTTTACAAGTAAAGCTGGAATCTGCACTAGCTGTTAAGTTAATGACCTCTAAAGAAATAGAGTTATTAAAAATAGCGCACGTTTGCTAGTGTAAAAAAGCAAACGTCCCCCCCCAAAAAAAATGCTAAAGGTGTAAGAAAAATTGAAGCAGGATTAAAGAAGGGGAGAACAAGATCGGGAAAGCGGTTTGGAAGCTTACAGGCTGATTAAGCAAGGGAAAGGGTAGACCAAATGAGGCTTAGATTTGCCACCCAGGTAAATAACAGATTAAAAAGATTACCTGTATTACGTAGCTGAGAAGATTACCGACTCAGGGAAAAGTTACACGAAGAGTATCGTGTAACTGATTAGTCAGTCTCTCTCTCTCTCTCTCTCTCTCTCTCTCTCACTTCATTTGCATGGCTAATTACCCGTCCTTTAAATGTCTCAGAAAAAAGGAAAAGAAGTGACGACAGAGAGAGAGAGAGAGAGAGAGAGACCTTACCTTAGACCTTACAGACCTTACATCTTGTTCGGGTGATGCCCCAGGTCCCTCAGTGTGAGGTACCTCTAGTGTCTACCAGAGACTGCTAGTACATCTTCCGGTATTTTGCATCTTCCAATCTTGGATGGTCTGGGATGCAGTTTAGATATTTGTCGAGCTATTCTTAAACACATCTACGCTCACTGGGGGATATCCTTGATTTATTATTCCTCAGATGAGCTGGCAACGCATTGAATAGACGCTGCATTATCGATGCTGGTGCGTAGTGGATTAATGTCCTGTGTGCTTTCCTTCCATTTTTCCTGGTATAGTTTTGGGCACTATTAATCTACCTCTGCTTTCTCTTTCTGATATTTTTAGTTCCATGATATTTTCTGCTATTCCTTCTATCTGTTTCCATGCCTGAATTATCATGTAGCGTTCTTTCTCTCCTTTCTAGACTATATAATTTTAAGAATTGTAGTCTTTCCCAGTAGTCTAGGTCCTTAACTTCTTCTATTCTAGCTGTAAAGGACCTTTGTACACTCTCTATTTGTGCAATATTCCTTTTGATAGTGTGGGTACCATATCATATTGCAATATTCAAGTGGACTACGAACATATGTTTTATACAGCATAATCATGTGTTCAGCTTTTCTTGTTTTGAAGTGTAACCGAACAACATTCCCATTTTTGTCTTTACATTTTGCCAACAGAGTTGCTATTTGATCATTGCATAACATGTTCCTATTCATCATCACACCAAGGTCTTTAAACTGCTTCCTTATTTGTGATGGTCTCATATTAGGTCCCTTATATGCATATAGCTTTCTTTCTCTGTCTCCATAATTTATTGATTCAAATTTATCAGAGTTAAATACCATCCTATTTACCTCTGCCCAATCATATACTTTGTTAAGGTCTCTTTGTAGAGCGTTCCTATCTTCATCACAAGTAATTTCTCTACTTATTCTTGTGTCATCTGCGAAACTACTCACTACCGAATCTTTAACATTATTGGTCTATGTCTTCAATCATAATAACAAACAGTATTGCAGCTAACACCGTACCTTGCGGCACACCGGATATTACCTTGGCTTCATCCCGATTTCTCGTCGTTGCAATAACTATCTGTTTTTTTTTGTTCTGTGTAAAAATTCTTTTAACCATCTTCCTACTTTATCCACGATATTGTGTTTTCTAATTTTCTTCGCTAATATATTATGGTCTACTTTATCAAAAGCTTTTGCAAAGTCTAAATAAACCACATCTGTTTCATTTCCGCTTTTTCATATTTTGAATATGTTTTCACGGTGGACTAACAGTTGGGTTTGTGTACTTTTTCGGGTACGAAACCATGTTGTCCTTTATTAAACAAATTATTTTTTTTAAATTAAATTGTGTTTCATAATATTTTTCTTCAGTTACCCTTTCATACACTTTCATAATATGTGATGTTAGACTCACAGGCCTATAATTACTTGCCTCTAGCTTGATCCACTTTTGAAAGTAGGGGTAATATATGCTAATTTGTGCTCATCAATATATCTTGCCTGTATCTACACTTTGTCTTAATAATATTGCAAGTGGCTTTGCGATAGAATGAACTACTTTCTTTAACAAATAGCAGGAATTCCATCAGGCCCTGCAGCAGCTCCATTTTTAATTTCATTAATAGCCTGCACAATATCAGCTTCATTAATATCTATGTCAGCTAAATATTCACTATTTTCATCCCTTGACTTCTATATCATTATCTTCATTATCTATTCTAGGCGGGGTGAATTCTCTCTTATATCGTTCTGCCAGTATGTTGCAAATTTCCTTTTTTTCATTCGTTAATCTCCCGTTCCAATTCTCAGAGGGCCTATTTCTATTCTTCTTTTTATTCATCTTCTTCGCATATGAGTATAATAGTTTGGGGTGTTTTGCTTGATATTTAATAGGGTTTTTTCTTCCAAGTCCCGTTTTTTCATTTTCTTTTGATTGTATAATCTTTTGTTCTGCATTTTCTATCTTACTTTTTAGTTCTATAACTTTCCATGCATTTTTTTCTTTTGCAAGACCTTTTTTCCACTTCTGATTTTCTGGAACAAGATCCTTCTGTCTCTTGGTATGCATGAATGATGTTACTTTTCTTCTTCGGTATTATTATTTTTCCACTATTATCTCCAATATTTTATATAAATTAAATCTCCGTATTTACCCTTATTTGCCATCACTTACGAAAATGTTATCCCAATCTTTGTTTAATTCTTCATTAATTTCTGACCTTTTATATTTTTACTGTAGAAGTTGTATTTTCCATATCCTTCCCACTTTTTTCATTTCCTTGCTTTCTCCTATTTTCACTTGCTTTGGAATGAAACTGTTAATTCTATGACATTATGGTCTGAAATACTCGCATTATAAACTATTATTCTTTAACATAATTCATCTCGTTCACAAATACTAGGTCTAAAGTATTTCCTTTCTTGTTGGCAGGTGATTTATTTGTTGAATGTGTATTCTAGTAGCATATCTAATAGCTTTTCAAATTGCCTCTTATCTTCTGCACTACATACTCTCTTTTTATATTGTATAAGTACAACCACAATCTCCTATTCGTTCTTTCCATTCTACGAAAGGAAAGTTGAAGTCACCAGATAGGAGAATAGTCCAGTCCTTGTGATTTCTACATATATCATCCAATTTTTCAATTATTATGTCAACTCTTTAGTATTAGGAGGTCTATATATTATATGTTCATCAATTTTTCAGATTCAAATTCTACCGCTATTAGTTCACATTTCTGAGTTACTATATTTCTCATATATTTTTCCTTGTTTTTTGTCTTTCCCATATATTGCGGTTCCCCCTTGATTCCTATTTTTTCCTAATCTTGATCTATAAGTTTGGAACCCTTTTATTTGATCATCATTCCCAGTCTCTTGGGAATACCAGGTCACTTATATTCATTATATCTATTTTCTTTTCATTTTGGGTTAGTTCTTCTAAGTACTCTATTTTTCTTTTTGAGTTTACTCGTAACTAAACCCTGCGCATTCATCACTATGATGGTTGCGTGTTTTCTCCTTCATTTAATACTGATAGTAATAAGGATTTTCCCATGTCTCTTTCCTGTTCTGGTATTGTTCTTTTTTTCATTTCCAGAAATTCTGACATTAAAAAATCCAACTTTTCCATAATATTGATCTTCCTTCATCATAATTATTAATTGTGTCTGAATCTGCAATTTTCTCCGTTTCTGCAATATCCTCTTGCATAATAAATACAGTTATTATCTCTTGAGTAGAATTTTGCGGAGCTGATGCTTTGAAATTTTTTGCTGACACCTCTGCATATCTCATTGGTGGTTTGCTTTTCTCTTTACCTGATATTCTTGATTTCTCTCTTTATTGTTTCTTTCTTATTTTGGATTTTATTACTTGGTTGGTTATTTATTTGATTATGATTCATGGCTACAGGGTGCATATATTTGCATTTTTTGTCGAACTTACATCCTTTTCCTTCTTTTAGGTTTTTTACATATTTTTGGATGCAGATCTCTGCAATCATCCCCATATCCATCTAAGTATGCACATTTACCATATATTTCATAGTTTTGACATATCTTAGGATGTTTGTAGTAAAATCTTTCTCCAAATCTGCAATTCCCTCTTTTCAAAAGGTTGCAGATTTTGTCTTCGTTGTCTATTTTTCCTCTTTCCCGTCATTGTATAGAATCTGGGTAGAGCCTCTTCGGGATTTGCTTTTCTGTTGTCATATCGTAATTTATTTCTTCGTAGGTATGCTGCTTTATTCGCCTCATATGTAGTATCAATGAGTATCTCTGCATCCATACTTTTATCTTGTTCTTTGTTTTCCTTATTTTTTTCTGTCATTTCATTTTTGTTTACTTCTCTTCCGTTTTCCTCTTCTTCTTTTTCTTCTTCTTCTTCTCTTCCTCTTCTTCTTCCATCCTCAACTATTTGTACATTCAATCTCTTGATTTAATAACATTGTCTATCCATGATAGACATGTGAACAAAAAATTCTTGTATCTTTCTCAAATCTTGTATTACCTCAGCACATGTGGATGGGTCGGAATGTTGCATGCAGCACATTTTCTGATTAGGTTTTGTGGATTGACTATGCTATACCAAACCTTACACAGTTTGCATGCTTTTGGCATTCTTTTTCCTAATGCATCAATTAGTATATTCACAAGATTCACCTTATTCATTTTCTTTGTCGGAATATGTTGGTTTATGTATATTTTCTTTATGAGTTTCTTGACCACTTGGATTTTATTTGGAACTTCTTCAATTATTTTCAAGATGTTTTCATTAGATTTGTTCCAGTTTGAAGGATTATATCCTTCTAATATATCTATGAATGCTTTGTATCTTTTTGGTTAGGACTGTTGCTGATTTCATAGATGAGAAATGCCAGTTCCCTTCCTGCTACCTCATCGTATTGTGAATCTGCTAAGCACGCCAAAATTACGCCACCTTTTCCCCGCAGTTGGAACTTACTGCCATCTTGTTCTGATTTTTTAGTATTACACTTGATAAACTAACTTAGAAGACGCTTTATCCTACTATTTTCACACTAATCTTATCACCGATAGTTCACGAACACTTCTAGATATTTCTCAAATTCTAGTCGTATGTTAAACTTGTGATATCTGTTGATTATTGTGACTTCACGCGGGTACGTCTCACCAAGCAAGATGGCTACTACGAGAGAGAGAGAGAGAGAGAGAGAGAGAGAGAGAATGCTTATCATGTGTTCATTTGGTTGCATTCTTGCCAGTATCTAAAATATAATAATTCCCTTCCATTCACACTTTACAGAGATGCTATCTTACATTTAAATAATTAACACATACTACTTATGATACCGATGACGTAAGTGGCATATTCACATAAGATGACCGTTCACATTGTCGAAAACAACTATTTCACAAAAGGCTTAATAATAATAATATAATAAATATAATAATAATAATAATAATAAAATAATAATAATGAATAATAATAACAATAATAACAATAAGAATAATAATAATAAAATAATAAATAATAATAATAATAATGTTTAAACCCTCAAAAATGGAAAATTTAAAAGAAACTAAAACAGTTATTTCTTTCTAACAATTGACACTGAAGAAGTTAAGGCTTTCATATATTAGCTGATATTTCTTGAAGAATGTTAATGATTGCCACGTTTTCTATTGTGAAAGTTCATACTTATTGCTATAACTTCAAG
>NC_087206.1:11491227-11506298 GCF_015104395.2 Macrobrachium nipponense
TGGGCTCAATACCCACGTGACAAAAAAAAAGCCAAACCCACACGCCAAGCGCCTGGAGGTCGAAGTCCTCCTTGACTCTATCCAGTCCCTCGAGGACGAAGGCAGGGTCAGGTCGAGCGACTCCCTCCAGCCCTTACTGTTAGCAGAAGCCCTTACGACCGAGGAGCCCCATACAGAAGCGCTATCCTTACCAGAGAATTGAAAGAAACTGCTAAAAAAAAAAACTTGAAAAATCAAACCAAGAAATAACAATAAGAAGGGCAGACAAAGCTGCTGCCCTAGTGCTCATCAAGACCTCAGAATATCACGAGAAACTGGACCAAATACTGGCTGATCAATCCAAATTCAGAAATCAACAAGAACCCCATCGAAGACATCCGACGAGACATTAATAGGACGGTCGAAAGAATCCATGCCGCTAGGAATGCTCCCAGACTTCCCCTTGCCCAGGGTGACTTTAATCCAGGGTATATTTACGGCACCGTAAAAACCCACAAGCCTGGAAATCCTCTTCGCCCTATTATAAGCCAAATCCCAACCCCGACTTACAAAATCGCGAAGAGACTCAATGAACTCCTCACGCCCATATATCCCTGACAGGTATTGTCTACAGTCATCTACCGACTTTTTACGTAAACTCCGAGACTCTCCGTCTACAGTATCATCGCCTCTCTTGACGTCGAGAGCCTCTTCACGAACGTTCCAGTCGACGAGACGATTGAACACATCCTCGACAGAGTATACAGATGTGAGGAGACACAGGCTTTGAACATCCCCGAGGAAGCCCCTAAAATCCCTCCTTGAAAATATGTAGCCAAGAAGGCACCATTCACGACCCACAGAGGACATCTTTATTGCCAGATTGACGGCGTGGCAATGGGATCCCCATTAGGGGGTTCTTTTTGCCAACTTCTACATGAGTGTCGTCGAAGAAAGAGTTTTCAATAAGATCCCCTGTCCTCCCCAATACTACCGCTACATAGACGACACCTTCATAAAAGTGAGAGAAGAGGACCTTGAAACTTTAAGAAACACCTTCGAAGAATGCTCCGTCCTCCACTTCACGTGTGAACGCAGCGTTGACGGTGCCCTATACCCTGCTGGACGTTCGGGTACAGCAGACCCCTACGGGATACACCACCACGGTTTACAAGAAACCCACAAACCCGGGTCTATGCCTTAATGGGTCCAGCGAGTGCCCAGACAGGTATAAAAGATCGGTGGTAGAGGCCTTCGTCCGCCGCGCCTTACACACTGTTCCACATGGAGAGAAACCACCAGGGAAATCGAAAGGTCTACACAAGTTCTCATTAATAATACTTTTCAAACCGTATGGTCGAACGCCAAACGAGGGACTCCATAAATAAATGGCACCAAGAAAGAACGACCGTAACTAACGACCAAAGTGGAGCTATAAAAATATTTTATAAAAATCATATGCACCACAAATATTTGGAAGATGAAAAGGCTATAGGAAAATAATCAGTGAAAAATGTCTCCCCCACTACAGAAAGTGATAAAATTAGCCTCATAATTTATTACAAAAGCATGAAAACCAGCCAGCTGCTTCTTAGAAACAACCCGGCGCCCCCAGAAACGTCTTTGAAGAGAAGGAGTGTCATCTACGAAGTTCACATGCTCGGTGGATGGATGCCACCATTCTTATATCGGGGATGACCACTACCAGACTCTCCAAGGCGTCTCTCGTGTCATCTTCAAGAAGGGGCCATTTTCATTCTCTATAGGGAAAAAACACAAACAGGAGACCAGAAAGAGCTGAGCTTATAAAGAACATAGAAATTATTGACCATGCACCGCGACCGAAAACGCCTACGTTATCTTGAAGCTTTACATATATTAGAGAAAAAACCGACTATCAACACGGTAAAAGAAACAGAGTTTCTCCCCACCATCATAAGAAGAAATGGCGCAAGAAACCAACCGACTACGTATACATCCACGAGAGAGAGAGGAGAGATCGAGGGGAGAGAGAGAGAGAGAGAGAGACGAGACGAGAGAGAGAGAGAGAGAGAGATCGAGGGGGGTGAGAGACAGAGAGAGAGAGAGAGAGAAAGAGAAAGAGAGAGAGAGAGCCACAGAGAGAGAAAGAGAGAGAGGAGAGAGGCGAGGCAGAGAGAGAAAGAGAGAGCGTTAGAAGGAGCGAACGAGAGAGAGAGAGAGAGAAAGAGGAACTTGCAGAAAGAGAAAGAGAGAGAGCAAGAGAGAGAGAAAGAGCGGAAGAAGTAGAGAGAGCGGGACGGATGAGAACGAGCGGAAGATATATCAATTGTACAGCCTGCCGCCCAAGAGGTGGGTACCCCAAACAACACCCAACCGACGCTAATAACCCCGTCCAAACTACGCATGGTCAGAACGCCTCAGGGGGAGATTTCGTTTCCATCCAACGACCAATTAAAATCCGTTGCCCACCGACCCGCCCACCGATTGTACACGACCTTGCATGCTATATACTTGTAAACTGTATAATAATTATTATTATTATTATTCTATTATTATTATTATTATGATTATTATTATTATTATTAGTTGATTATTATTGTTATTATTATTTTTATTATTACTCAGAAGATTAACCCTATGCCTATGAAACAAGCCCATAGGGATTATTGACTTGAAATCCAAACTTCCAAAGAATATTAAGGTGTTCATTAGAAAGACCTAACTGGGATTACTTACCCAAGTTGTTTGTTTCGTCGGCAACATGAGCAGCTGTAGTGGTCTTCACCAATCTTCCTTCTGCTAAGTGGTTGGGCAGAATGCTGAGGCCCACATCATCCCCCTTAACATTTTACCAGCCTTTTGGATCCGCTTTTCGGGCAAGAGCCCGTGCTGGCATAAGGCCAGCTGAAGCTGAACCAGCCAATGGTCATCTGCAGCCCTGAGGAAGAGAAAAAATTAAAATTGATTGGTGTTAAAACCAAACGCTCTATAAGGCCATAATGCTAACTACTCACAGGAGATCTGATCAAATCTATGAAAGATAAATTAAAAGAACCTTTGAGTTGAGTTATTATAAGGGCAGTTTTCCGGAAGTAATAAACAGGTGCATAAGAGTGATCTCATGCAGGTCTGTGGGTAAGTATGGCAGAAATAAAAAATTCAAAAAAATGTAACTTGTATAAAATTCAAACGTTAGCATAAACGACAAAGAGACGGAATGTAACTTATGAATACGTCAGATTATGATCTAAACATAAACTTGCGGTTCAACTAAATGAATCGGTAAATTTTAGAGCAACTCAGCAATAGATACGAACTTGGTATGTTTAGATCAATCATTCATATTACTACGAAGTCAATTAACTAGTGAGGCAGCGAACTTCCGTCAGTGAAGTAGGGGACTTGGAAATGATCAGATCTACGAAGAACTTTTTTTTTTCCCATAAGGTAAAAATATCAGTGACGGATTGAAACACTCAAATCAAGGCGTACCACCTGAATAAAAAAGAAAAAAAAACTAGGGTTAACGTCAATGGGGGGAAAGCGTATTTTGGGCGAGGCTAAATGGTGATGACAGGTGTGTGTGTGTGTGTGTGTGTGTGTGTGTGTGTGTGTGTGTGTGTGTGCGCGCGCGCGCGCGCTGACAGAATCGACCTGAATCTGGGAAGGGTTGTAAAGGGGTCACAATTCAATCTTTAAAAAACGTGGTAGTAGAAAATAAAATTGAAAAAAAAAAACAAGTAGGTTGAGGAATGATACGACAGTTGGAGTTCAGCCTAAGGTAAGTGAGAGTTAACTGAGGGAATAGTGTGATTAGTTGCCTATTTGCGTCAGGAATATATCGAGGAGAAAAACTATCCAGCTACCGAATAGGGTAAATAGTAGGCCCTTCTATATGAAAAGACTGATAAAGCATAACTGTGATTAGTAAGAATAAATCCTATTTCTTTATAACATCCAACAGTGCACCTGAAATAAACGATCATAGCTTAGGTCAATAATAAAAAATATTTGCGATTTTCACATACAAATATCTCGTTCCATACTCTTTCTCTCCAGCAAAAGATAACTATGAACGATAATTTGCCTTCTTCCCAGAACCACTGTTTAAATCTCTCTCCCAACAATAGACGCAGCAGTTGCGCAGACTCGGATTATTCCCGAAGAAGAAGTTGCAAAGCGTGAGTTGAAAATGATACCTTATTTTCCCGAGCGTTATCATTTCCTCCTCTTCCTCCGTTCGGCGATGACTGGCATGCACACGAACAATTTCAAAATACCCCTTTTTTTTTCCTTTTTCCAAAAGAGGCATTTACTTTTTAATCCCGAGTAGAATTTACAAAAGAAAATAAAGAAAACTTTCCCCCTCATGGGACGATTGTGTTGCGCATCGCGTTCATTGACTGAAGTAGCAATCTTGACTTTTGCCGTTCATTTTTGCATTTTCTGATTACCACCTGTAACTGCCTTTGCGTAGGAGAGGAAAAACGGCCAACTTAATAAAAGACAATCATTTTCGTAAAAGATGGAAAAAGCGAGAGAGAGAGAGAGAGAGAGAGAGAGAGAGAGAGAGAGAGAGAGAGAGAGAGGTTACAAAGATAAAAGAAGGGTACAGGAGGATTAGGAAATGAGATAAAATCATAAGCAGAGACAGGGCACAAACCTAAATTCATGTCTGGTTGTACTACAGTCTAACAAATAATTAAATAAATAAATAGATAGATAGATAGATAGATAGAATTGCCACCTCTCTCTCTCTCTCTCTCTCTCTCTCTCTCCTTACCTGTAAAGTTTGTAAGGTAAGGTCATATATATATATATATATATATATATATATATATATATATATATATATATATATATATATATATATAATAAATAAATAAATAAATAAATAGATAGATAGATAAGAATTGCCACCTTTTTAAAGAAATGTTAAGTTTTCATGATTCATTCATTCTTTTTATTATTATTAATACTACTACTATTATATTATTTCAGTTTGTTATAGTATGAATAACCATTCGGCTTAGGCGGTTATACAGGGGCAAAAAATATATATATATATATATATATATATATATATATATATATACTATATATATATATATATAATATATATGTTTTATTTTTTTGCCCCGTATTCATACTATACAAACTGAAATAATATAATAGTATTAATAATAATAAAAAGAATGAATGAATCATAAAAACGTAACATTTCTTTAAAAAGGTGGTAATTCTATATATCTATTTATTATTTATTCATTTAATTATATTTATATATATATATATATATATATATATATATATATATATATATATATATATATATATGACCTTACCTTACAAACTTTACAGGTAAGGAGAGAGACGATGAGAGAAAGAGAGAGAGAGAAGAAGAGACGGCAGAGTGGAGAGAGACGAGAGAGAGAGAGAGGAGAGAGAGAGAGAGGAGCTTCATGTTTTTCACCTAATGCATAACACCTTAATGGACGGCCTTTCCTTCCCAAGCATAACGAAGCCTGATTCTGATCTATTTGCGTAACGTTGCTGGTATATTTAATATACGCAAGTTAATGTATTTCGCACTGAATTGCCAAGAGAAAAACTAAAAAAAAATTATTTCCTTTAGCATAGTTTCACAGATGTATTTGTATTTGAAGAAAGTGCAAGCTACGTACATACATACATACATGCATAAAACATCATCTCTTAGCATACTTCTACTCATTTGTATTTGAGAGAGAGAGAGAGAGAGAGAGAGAGAGAGAGAGAGAGAGAGAGTTTTAAGGTGCAACAACAAAGCATTTCATAATCATACAGCAGTGGGTTATTTATTATTTTCTTTCCTGTACTTTTGAGAAAAACAATTTTCAATATTAACTTTCTGCTGGAAGTTAATTTCACAATTTTTGGAAGAACACAAGAGAACAAGAAAAGTATTGGTTAGACGGGGAAAAAATACGAACCTTGGAAATTAATGAGGTTTTAAATATTTCATCTACCAAGAACCCCCACGTTGTTTTTGTATGTTCATGGAATGAGAAACGAATATGTTTGTTTCCTTCTGTTCCAGACTGAAACGAGCGAAGTTTTTTTTTTTCAAATGAAAAACGAAAAAAAATACGTTTAAAAAAACATATGGAGAAACATATACGGAGAGAGGAGCATTGACGGAATAAATGCGAGAAAGTCTTTCAGGAAAAATGTCAACAAGTAAAGAAATAGATCTGATTATGATCTTCTTTAATTTCTTTCGTACTAAGCAAACCCTCTCGAGGAAGGTAAACACTCTTACCTCCACTACTAATTGGTCTATAAATAATGTGCAGCCTGGCGAGGTTCCAGTGTTTACCCGTCGGCCTCCTGCTTGCTAACGTATACTGCACTCTTTTGAAGGCCCCCAACTCTGTTTGGATTATAAATATCAAAGATATACTTCAGAATATTTCAGCTCTCACCTTTTTCCTGCTTCAAAAGATTTCCACTTTTGCATTTTCTTTCACTGCTACCCCTCACAACCCCCAACCCCCAAAACCCATTTCTTTCAGAACCCCTGTTCCCACTACCCCCTCCTCTCTGGCTATGATGAGAATGATGATGATGATGATATGTTGGTGTTCTCTATAAAGCCAGCGAAGTATCATGAATAACAGAGGCGTATTTATGACTTTTTATCCCGAATGACAAGATCGATTGAGATGGTAATCATCGTGGCGTTGCTCCGAATGCATATCAGCCTGTAAAGTGATCATTAATTCATGGATTCCGATTCTTCCTCCTCTTCTTCTCCTCCTCCTCACAGCGAAGATACGAGAGGAAATATAAAGTTAACTATAAAATTTCTCCAGAAGTGACTGGTATAAGAGAAGGGCTAAGACCGAGAAAATAAAGTAAAGAAAGAAAAAAATAATAAACGGACTGCCACATATATTTAGACGTTAAATACTGCTATAAAGTAGAGGCGGCTTTCCACGAGAGATTTCCAGGAGGGAGTTCAAGGAGGGCTTTCCAGGAGGAAGCTGAAGCGAGCTTCTGCAGTTTTAACTTATTTAGGTTCACATTTTCTCGATGTAATATCGGAAAAAAAAAAAAAAAAAAAAAAAAAAAAAAAAAAAAAAAAAACAAAAAAAAAAAAAAAAAAAAAAAAAGTTCTGCATTACGAAAAAGAAAAAATTGACGTATTTCACTGCAGCTTTAAATTTTTTTTTTTTACAAGGCATATTGATTGATGACCCTAGAGCTTTTTTTTCTTATTTCATCAGATTTGTTCCTCTTTATTTTCTTCTTTTTCTTTTCCTTTTCTTCTTGTGTGCACATGAAAACCTTAAATAACATACCGTAAAACGGTTACGTATGTAATAATTTATTTGGCGGTCTTGAGAATAGGGATGAACATTTCATTTCATTCTTTTGAATCAAAAGAAAGGGAAAAACTGGAATTACCACGCACACGGAAGATGGAAATAGACAGTATGCATAGGTCAAGTCTATTTTGATATTATGTACTTGCTCTTTAAGAGATGATGAGTCTGTTATGAAAATAAATTGGTCTGTGTGTACGTGTGAACACTATGAATGCACTTTTACTTGAATCAGTCATTTATGTCTTCTAAGTGTATACTGTATTTTAGTTTAATTATTTTTTTTCTCTGATGACAAATACTCCTGTAATGTTTTTTTTTTTTTTGCATTATCTGTCAATCAATCAGGGATTATCTGCTTGTTTGTTTGTTTGTATGGTGTTTTTACGTAGCATGGAACCAGTGGTTATTCAGCAACGGCACCAACGGCTTTACGCGACTTCCGAACCACGTCGAGAGTGAACTTCTATCACCAGAAGAGGCTTTCAAATCGAGAACGTCTCCCTCAGAACTTTGGTCACTATCTAAATCTTCTACTAATCACCTGTTGCCTTCCCTCCTTTCTCAGAATCGAGTCTTCACTCTTTCTACTTTTATAAGTAGAAATGAATTCTAAATACTCGGATAAACGACTTGCAGACGCCTCCGCCAGTCTCTCTAGAGCCATGATCAGAATCTCGATCCTCTTTGTAATGTGATTTATTTTCCTGTTATTGCCTTTTCAAAACTCTTCTGCCTTCCCCATCTGCAAATTTCAGATGCTCCGTCATCTATTTACGCTCTTCGTTGATATTCAGTATTCCACCAACAACAACGATAAAGATTGGTAAATGGGTTTATACAGAATCATCTATTTGCTCCTAAATTTTTCAAGTTCTTCCAGTATTATAGGTTAGTCTCCAAAATCGCATCATCACACGACCACTCGTATAATACTATGGCCATTTAAGTATGCTGGCCCTTACCTTATGGAATATAAAATTAAGGCCAAAGGCCAAGCGCTGGGACCTACGAGGTCATTCAGAACTGAGAGGGAAATTGAGAGTACAGGTTTTAAATGTGTAACAGAACGAAAACCTCAAAGCAGTTGCACTATGAAACAATTGTTAGGAGACGGAGGAATGGACGATGGAAGGACGAAAATGTGAACGGAGGTACAGTAAAACGAATGAAAGGGGTTGCAGTTGTTGGCCGATGGGATGCCACAAAGAACCTTAAGTAATGCCCACAGTGCACCACATGGCCCTTTCCTTATACAGTGGACAATCATTTAGTCAAGTCATTTCTGGAATCAGGCAGCATCCTGTCTGTACAAAGATCACCATTCCAGTCATTTCTGGACTCGTACAACTTCACATCTATACAAAGATCACCATTCCAGTCATTTCTGGAATCAGGCAACTTCATATCTATACAAATATCACCATTCCAAAATTACAAAGATCACCATTCCAGTCATTTCTGGAATCGGGCAACTTCATATCTATACAAAGATCACAATTCCAGTCATTTCTGGAATCGGGCAGCTTCATTTCTATACAAAGATCATCATTCCAGTCATTTCTGGAATCAGGCAACTTCATATCTATACAAATATCACCATTCCAAAATTACAAAGATCACCATTCCAGTCATTTCTAAAATCAAGTAGCTTCATTTCTATACAAAATTACAAAGATCACCATTCCAGTCATTTCTGGAGCCGGGCAGCTTCCCCTTCTCTTCCTTGAACGAGACTTCGTTATCTTCCAGCGGGCTCAGTCCATCAACTCTTTTGACTGCATTATCCTCCGTCCGTTCCATCCTCATCTATTTCATTTATTCCAGCTCCGTCTCTTCTTTGAAATCCTTCCCGTCCTCTTGCTCCTCCTGCTCCTCCTCTCTTTCTCCGCGAGTTTATTCATCTCGTAAACGCCATTTTCTCCTGGAAGCGCTTGCCTTTATTCTCCATTAACCTCTGTTTAGTATTAATCTGTTTCTCACTCCCCTCGACATTCATTCATTATCCTTCCTCTTACGCTGCCGTCCATTAGACGCTTCCTCGAAAATGTTTCATCCGGGTTCCTTCTCCTTCTCCTCCTCCTCCTCCTCCACTTCCGCTCCTTTATCGAGTTTTCATTTCAGCGTCTTGTCAAGTTATGGCTGCTTTCTTCTTCTTCTCCTCTAAATAATTATGCCTCCCAAATCGAGAATATGAATGTAAGTCAAGCTTGAAACTTTTTTTTAAATAGACACAATTACAGATATGTCTGGTTACAAGTCTAACGGGGTTCCTTGAAATTAAAAGGCCCTTAAAAACAGAAGTTAAATGAACCATAAAAACAAAGGTTTTTTGTTTTTCCCACAGGCCTTTTCATTAGTTTCGCAAACATACATACATAGTGCGTCTGTTTACTTTAACCTAATGGTTTCTTTGAAGTTAAAAGGCCCACAAAAAAAAAAAAAGCTGTAGAAAACCATTTAATTTAATTTAGTTTCGAAAAACATACATTGCTGTGCGTCTGTTTACTTTAACCTTATGGTTTCTTTGAAGTTAAAAGGCCCACACAAAAAAAGCTAAAGAAAACCATTTTTTCTCGTTTCTTCCTAGGCCTTTTAGTTTCGCATACATACGCATGTAAAAGGGCCACGTTATTCATTTATACACCTTCAGTGGCTTACCATATAATGTAACGTAGTTTCTTGACGAAACGAAAATAGGCCTGATTTTAACAAATGTTAAGTTGAACTGATTTAAGAGAGAACAGGAAAAATATAACGTACTGATATGCTTAATTCCTCTGTTAATGACAGACTCGTTGCTTGTGGCAAATATACGAATATATGACCATGAGATGACAAGAAAAAAATATATATATGATACTAATAAAATTTCAACATGTGCCGAAAACCTGAGAAAAAAATTCGAATTACCTTCCTTAAATAACGACACTGTTATCAACTGGAAGGTATAGAAATATAGTGTCCTGCTCATAGAGACATAAGATTCTAAAATAAATTTGAAATAATTAACCTTCAGTCGATATTAAGAAGACGAGAGGCATTCGATTTTTTCCCATCTGCACAATACTACTCTTATACAGTTGTCAGTTCAACTTTCACAGCCCATTTCTCTCGGTAAAGAGAGAGAGAGAGATGAATGACGTTCCATCTCTCGGAAAACAGCATCTCTATTTGTTCTTTCATTCTTTTTTATTGCCGAGTCCTTCGCTCCTCTAATAACGACCACATAAAAGAGAAATAACCCTCCTCTCCCCCTCGTTTTTCCGCGACTGTTAAAGAAATTTCTGCAGGGCACTCTCGCGCCCAATTCTTTTTAGCTTCGTTGATCACGTGACAGTAGTCTCTCTTGCCTTGTTGTTTGAAGAGTCAACGTTAACATTCCTTCATTCTAAATAAAATGTTTTCATACGTTATTTCGCCTTGTTTTTGTTTTTGCTTTTTTTCGTCAACCTACATATTCCCTTCATTAAAAATTATAAATAGTTTTCAAACTTACGCTATTTCTGATACTGGTAGAATATTTACTTTCCTATGAAGAGACATGATTGGCGTTGATCCCTCGATAAAATTCAGTAAATGGAAGAAATACGTAAAATAAAAGAACCTAAGTTTGTAATAAGAAACTTACCTAGTTTAAGAATGAGGTTCATTTCAAAACTTGTCAAAACTGATACCAAACAATTTTCTCATTACTTAATCATTCTGCAATTCCACGCTCTGAAAGTAAAAGGAATTATGAATTCATCAGACATTATCTGCACATATGCAAAGCTCAGTCAGCTTGTACCAGCAAACGACATTTCAGTAAAGAAAGGGTTCATTCTTCTAACTACAAAATTCGCTCCATTCGGTCCTACCCTTAAAACACTACGACAGAATTTCATCGCTGCTTCAGAAACTCAAATAAAATCATTGTCCACACACCGGGCATCTCTTTGCTGAGCTCACTACAAGAGCAAATCATTTCGCTCCATTAGGACAATATCTTCCAAGATTTTTTAGATACAATAACTCGCACCTTCTATTTTTCATTAAAAAAAATTAAAAATACTGATCATGCTCAAGTTATTAGAACTGGAACGCCAGCCAGCGTACTCAACAAAGTATGTCCACCTGGGAATGGAATGGAATATGTGATTTAGGCATAAAGCCAAGCACTGGGAGGCCTAGGAATAGATGTTGCCTTACTCCGTGCAAATTTTTATTGCAGATAGGCCTATTTAGCCACCGACAATATACTTAAGCTCTTCGCCAGCTCTGGTCAACGATTCAAGTCAATCAGCGAACAAAACACTTTAACAATCTTATTTTGGAATCTATGCATATCAATAACACGAAAAGACCAGCCCGAGAAGAGCCTTTAATAGGCTAAGAAGTCTGGATAAACTAATCCTTTATAATAAATAATAACAAAAAGACACATCAGCAAAGGCAATTAAATAAACGTTGCAAGATATCACAGGGATACTTGTGAACTTAAAAAAAAATCCCGTTCCTATTACACGTTCAATAGGAAACTGTGTAACGAATTCCTAATCACTTTGGAATAAAAGTGCCTAACTTCAGCAAATCAGTAACATGACAATGTTCCCCTGATTAGCTATTGTTCTCCTGTCATTAAGATCTCCTTTTGCTTTGCTTTCCTGACAATATCTTAATCAGTTAGGAATAAGATTACAATCCAAAAATTCAGAGAAAACGCACAATTTACATCACCTTGCAATTGTGGAAATAGGTCTAAATCTCTTCCTATGGACTAATGCCGAATCCTGAAGTAAACCACTTGTCCACTCTCCTTCGAAACTCTGCATATTCAATTTAGCCAGGCAGCAACTTAAATTTTTCTATTCAATTTTGATTGCTTGCATACCCACATACCCTTTTTTTTTGCGGAAATTGTAAGAACATTGGTACACATGAACCTCTGTATGGTGCCATGGGCAATATCATAACACCCATACTAGGGTCTTCCTCAGTCTTGTGTTGGGTACCCTTGCTTGAAAAAACAAACACTTCTCAATGCTTATTTAGTGAATTATGAAGCAATATTTAAATAAAGGCCATTTACTTAAATTTTGCCATAATTTATGCTCGACAGGTCATTTGCCAAATGACCATTATTCATTTGAATTTATCTTCTATAACTTCCACGGATCTACAGATACCCTTCTAACTAGGCATTTGTTTGTCCGTTTTTCTCCTTGAGTTCCCTTCAATAAGAGATGCAACAGATGCCCTTCAAAATAGGCATTTGTTTTGTCTGTTTTTCTCCTTGACTTCCCTTCAATAAGTGATGCAACAATGTTCCTCCCTCTTTCTAAGAATGGAAGGGCATAAAGACGACAGGAATCCTTCCATAACCTACAAATGACCTTTATGAAGAAATGCAGGTATGGCTTATCAGCTGCTACAATGATTTCCTGGTGAGGGACTGCCACCTGCTACAGGTATATTTGTGTAAGAGGTGGGGCCACCATCTGTCTTGGTGAATACCTCCTCAATGTTTCACTAGGAAGCTCACACACAACACAGCTGTTGTTGTCATGAAAATGTTTGTAATTTATAACTTGCCAGGAGATCCATGCAGCTGTATGCTAATAATCCTTCCTGACCTTTGCTGTAGACATGGACTAAGCTAAGCCAATGCATTAGTTCAGCACACTAATTGACTTTAGCGAAACAGTCTTCCCCTCTTACAATATACATTGTGGATCAAGTCTAAGCATGGTTTTCAGGGATCCAGACTGCTTGCTAACATAAGACCGGATAACAAACCCCAAAAACTATAGGCCAGCTGAAAACCATAGAGGAATTCACTCATTCAACTGCCACCTTTGTCTGACACCCATACAAACCTTTGGAAATCAACAGCAACACAGTCATCTCAGCATGGCTCAACAAATTCTTACCAGGTGATAGCATACATTTCTAGAGTTCCAAGAAAATAAATGCTCTAGATTTATAATTGTAACCTCAGATTTCAATTACTTTAAGGTATTTATCCAGTCCATATATACAATTAGCTTTTTAGGAATGGTTTCATTCAGAAACAAAAAATACTCGTAATGAAAAATGGGGTTTGTTAACAGAAAGTAGTCTAATGAAAACCAGTAGGCTGAACGCAATAGCATTCCAAAGGCACTGAATTGTAAGTCAGCTAGGCTTCCCTATAGACAGGCAATTTTATTTGAAATCAATAGCCTATGGACTTCACCTGCCAATGTTTCAGTTGTTGTGTCATAATGTGGAAACAATAACTGGTTTCCCTCTTCCAGATCTGAAGTAACAAATACTTTTATAAAAAGTTACTTTTCCTATTCTGAATGAGCGTGACTTTGAATCACTTTACAACAGGGCACGATGTACAAATATCAATACAAATCAGTCTTAAACCAAAATTCCTATAAGTGTCTAGAAGTTTAAGTCAGTCAGTACTTGAGTGGCTTCTACTATAATCCATGACAATCCATCCCATACTTCTTGAACAATATTCGGATATCAGTAACGGACAATCAATCCTCCTTTGAAAGGTAGTATTCAAATCATCCATGGTGTGAAAGCTAAATAAATTAGCTGTGTAGTCTGGTCAAACTACTTAGTAATATGATCTCAACTTGGCAGGTGTTGGCTAGTGTTCCCATCAGGCTACCTCCACTGCTCAACTTGATGCAATATTCCTGTCTAGTTGATATCAACAGAACTCGTATCCATACATATGTATGTTGTTGACAGTTTCCTATTGTGGGAGACAATTTCTCTGCACAAGATACCAATAGCGGTACTAATGCAGTACCAATAAAACTCGTATCCATACACACATCTGCTGCTGACAGTTACCTATTGTGGGAGACAATTTCTCTACCTATTTCTTTGCACAAGATACTGGTGGTGGTATTAATGCAGTATATTTACATCAACGTCCCCATGTAAAAAGTACAAGCACAGATTTGGTTTTCAACTGCTTATAAAGGGAATATTTTATATTCATAAATTGCTTGTTCCTGGTGGTGGTTTTCATACCCATCATATGTACTTATTATGGAATAATATACAACCAAAATCAATAATACTAGATCATCATAATGCTACATTAATACATACAATAGCTGCCATTATCCTGAGGTGACTACAGCTGCCTAGCATGGCAAGCTGTTATACCTTTCATATGCTATCAGTGCTCTACTGTTTCTATGCATTTACAGTCTGTAAAATGTACCTGTAATATAATACACCTTTGAGGCTGAAGTGCATGGTTCCTTGACTGATCATTATACAGCATCTCATTACTACTCCACTTTTATCAAATGTTTGTGATGACATGATTCAAATACATACTCACTATTCAGTCATTATTCATATGACTTTCAACCTTCAACCAGAAATGATGTCATCATTTAGTTTATGAGCTACTTTTCTTGTGCGATACATTTGAATTGCTAAATATATATTTACCAGAATGAAATTTACAATGTCCAGTTTCACCCTTGTTACATTTATGCCATTTTCCTAAAACTATTGTGAACCATAGTATGGTTAATAGCTACTTAGTATACGATCATCAAGCTGATTTCAGTGCCTTGAAACTCATTTTAAATGTTGCACTTCCAGATGCTACTTCTCTAAAGCTAAGGATACGATTCTTTGTATGAAAAACAAAGAACTTGACCAGTTTTCTAGTTCAGACATACTGTTGAAATGCATTTGTTAGTTCATGGCCAAGACCTCCTTGTTCTCATTTTC
>NC_087206.1:11506798-11556305 GCF_015104395.2 Macrobrachium nipponense
TCAGCAACCTGAACCTCTTTGTCATCAAGCAGAGGTTCAAGATGGAGACACCTCAGTCAGTGATGGGAGCCTTGAGACCGGGCGGGGAATTGGATGGCTTCACTAGATCTCCAGGACGCGTATTTCCACGTCCCCATCCACCCCCAGTCCAGGAAATACCTGCGGTTTGTCCTGAAAGGAAAGTGTTTCAATTCAGGGCTCTCTGCTTTGGACTCAGCACTGCTCCCATGGTATTCACCCTACTGATGAAGAACATTGCGAGGTGGCTTCATCTTTCCAATGTCAGGATCTCTCTACCTGGACGACTGGCTCGTACCGAGCCTCCTCGAAAGACCGGTTGTCTGGAGGAACCTTCACACGACTTTGTCGTTAACGAAGTCCCTGGGGCTTCTGGTGAACCTCGAAAAGTCACATCTGACCCCTTCTCAGTCTTTAGTCTATCTGGGGATTCAGATGGACTCAGTGGCTTTTCGGGCTTTTCCGTCCCAGGGGCGACAACTAGATTGCCTAAGCAAGTGTCAACCTTTCTGGGAAGGAATCATGCTCGGTGAGGGAATGGATGAGGTTCTGCTGGGGACCATTTCCTCACTGGAGAAGTTTGTTTCCCTGGGGAGGTTGCACCTCAGACCTCTTCAATTCTTCCTTGCCGACAATTGGAAGCACCAAAACACTTTGGATTCGATTCTGGTGTTATCAGAGAGGGTAAAGGAACACCTAAGATGGTGGACCGACCCTTTGAAGCTCGCAGAGGGTCTTTCCCTAAGCTTCAGAACCCCGACCTAGTGTTGTTTTTCCGACGCGTCTTCTACGGGGGTGGGGAGCAACACTGGGGGGGGAGGAAGTGTTCAGGCAACCTGGAGAGGGGAACAGGTGTCCTGGCACATAAACCTCAAGGAGCTGGCAGCAGTTCATCTGGCGCTCCAGTTCTTTCAGAACGAAGTCTCCGGCAATGTGGTGCAGATCAATTCGGACAACACCACAGCCCTGGCATACCTCAAGAAACAGGGAGGAACCCACTCTCGATCCTGTTCTTCCTTGCAAAGGAGATCCTGTTATGGGCGAAGGCACACGACGTCTCTATACTGACGAGATTCATATCAGGGGTAGAAAACGTCCGTGCAGATCTGCTCAGTCGACAAGGTCAACTTCTGCCGACGGAGTGGACCCTTCATCAGAAATATGCCAGAGGTTGTGGAAGTTATGGGGATGTCCTCTCGTAGACATCTTCGCAACTTCCAGGACAACGAGACTCCCGCTGTACTGCTCACCAGTTTTCTGAGACCCAGGAGGCAGTAAGCGTCAGAGTAGCAGTAAACCCCTTCCCTTCTTGGGACTGGACGGGGACCTCTAGACGTATATGCCTTCCCCCTTTTCCCCGTTCAAGATCCTAGGGGAAGTAATAAGAAAATTCGCGGCATCAGAGGGAACGAGGATGACTCTCATCGCCCCCTTTTGGCCAGCGACCGACTGGTTCACAGAGGTCATGTCCTTTCTGTAGACTTTCCGAGGACTCTGCCTCCAAGGATAGATCTACTCAAACAGCCCCACTTCGAGGTATCACAAAAACCTCCCCGCTCTGAGTCTGACTGCGTTCAGACTATCCAGAAGTTGGCCAGAGCGAGGGGTTTTTCAAGACCAGTGGCGAAACGCAATCGCAACGGCAAGAAGACCTTCTTCTATTGCCGTATACCAATCCAAGTGGGCTGTTTTCGGGGCGGAGCTGGTTGCAGGAAGAAAGACATTTCCTCCACCTCTACCTCTGTGAGCCAGATCGCAGACTTCCTTCTCTACTTGAGAAATGAAGTTCGCTTAGCGGTGCCTACGATAAAAGGCTACAGAAGTGTGCTTTCTGTAGTCTTTAGGCATAGAGGACTGGACTTAGCCAACAACAGAGACCTTCATGATCTTCTTAAGTCTTTCGAGACTTCGAAGGTACCTCAACCAAGAGTCCCTTCTTGGAATTTAGACATTGTTCTAAAGTTTTTGATGTCCAGTAATTTTGAACCTCTCAACTTAGCTTCGCTTAGAAAACCTTACAAGGGAAGACATTTTTTCTTTTTCTACTGCTTCTGGCGACGGCGAAGAGAGTTAGTGATATCCAGGCTATAAGCAAGCATGTGGGGTTTAAGAACTCTGATGCGGTTTGTTCTTTAAGCCCTAAATGTTCTTAGCAAAGAACGAAAACCCGTCCAACCTTGGCCCAAGACATTTGAAATCAAGGGTTTGACAGAGATCGTGGGTAATGAGCCAGAGAGAGTCCTGTGCCCTGTCAGGGCTCTCAAATTCTATTTAGACAGAACGAAGGACTGATAGATGGACCATTCGGGTAACTTGTGGTGCTCGGTTAAGAAGCCGATCTTCCCATGTCAAAAGAACGCTCTTTCTTTCTTCTTGAGAGACACCATTAAGGAAGCTCATTCCACATGTAGTGATAGTGACATGAAGCTTTTGAAAGTGAATGCCCACGAGGTGAGGGCTATTTCGACCTCGATAGCCTTTCACAGAAATATGGCACTCAGTGACATTTTGAGTGCCACATATTGGCGGAGCAACTCGGTGTTTCGCTTCACACTACCTGCGGGAGGTGAAAGCGACATACGAACATTGCTCGTCGCTTGGACCATACGTCGCTGCAGACACTGTTTTGGGGTCAGGAGGGTAGCACTCATCCTTTCCTTTAGTGGTTTAGATGAGCTTTTAATTGTGTATGTTTTTTTGGTTGTGGGGTGACCCGCCCGAGGCGGATCCTCCCTTCTTTAGTCTAGTTTGTAGTGGTGTACCATTTGGTATACTAGGGCCAGGTGGTTTTTGTTTACTTCGTTGCCCGCTCATTGTATGGGTCAATGGAGTCTAGTCACATCGTGGTCACGCCCCCGTTGACAGATCATCTTGAGTGCACCAGCTATATAGGTCTCTACCTCGCTGGCACTCTAAATAGCACAAGCAGACTTACGCGGCAGTAACCACGAAGTCAGCTATGCTAACAGGTAAGGAATCAAGATATCATTTATCTGCATATATATGTTTCCTAAAATAAATCTTCTATTCTGTCTACTCCCACCACCAAAGGTGGGATTCAGCTATATATATATCTGACAGTAAGTTTCATGAACAAAATGATATTGTAATGATACAATTAAGTTTGTTTCATACTTACCTGGCAGATATATATAATTAAGTACCCGACCCACCTCCCCTCAGGAAGACAGTGGAAATGAAAAAAATTATGAATAGAAAATGGGAATGATTCCTGATACCCGCCTCCCAGCGGCGGGAATGGGTACTAACCACCTGACTCCACTACGTTGTGTCGTAAGTTTTTTAATTTCTGTCGACTTCGGAAAATACAGCTATATTATATATCTGCCAGGTAAGTATGAACAAACTTAATTGTATCATTACAATATCATATTTATAGTTTTCCCGTTTTTGAACAAGTTCTTGTAAAAGCATATGTCCACATACTGTATTCTAAATTTTTGCCATTTACTATGGGAGAATCTTTTTTACCAGTAGATGAGCAGTCTTGTTTCCCAAATTATGCAGTAGCTATTTCTTTTAGCTCTCTTAGTTCCAGCTTCACATTTGAGTATTTTACTAAGGTAAGAAATATGCGCTGCTTTCTCCGCTCCATAGAAGGGCACTAAATGTAGTGTGCTTTGTGCGACACCATGTAGACAGTACTAAAGCTTTTTTCTAGCTCCTTCCCACCCCACCTGCAGTGCTTTCTGCCTGTAACTTTCATTCATTCTCTTTGGTCTCTATTCAGTTAATTGTGTAACGTCTAACGGCATTGTACTTTAATTTTCATTTAAGGAAGAATCCTTTAGGCATTCCTTACGAGTCTCAACATGTAACTTGGTGGTATGTGAGATGAATCTTACCTGCTGTTAAATTTAACTATATTTCTCCGCCGATTAGGCGAGTCAGCATTCAAACAAAAAAATCGAATGGCTCCCTGTATGACTTGTCTAGTTTACCTGTTCTCCACCAGGTGTGTTTCGGATGTTTTAGCTCTTGTCAGAATTCTCCTTGCCGCCATTGCGGCTAGGCGATTGTTGGTATTCTATGAAGTTTGGCTGTTTTACACCTGTTTACGGTATTGAAATTTCATTTTCCTAGGATATCTTCCACCGTAAGCAAAAGCAATAATGTTGTGGTTACAGGTTTCCTTTTATTCTCTTCCTCTTTCTCTTCTCTTTATTATTAGTCAGTCTTTCTTCAGTAGCTTGGTTTCATTCGAGGAGTAAAGTGTTATATGGGATAACCTTCCTCTATCTGTTTGTGGTTGAGTTTTTCTTTTCTTAGGAACAGGTAATTATATATTATATCACTTACACTGGACTTCTGTAGTACAGATTCTGAAATCATAATAAATCACTTAACTAGTCTCTCAGGAGTTGTTGGGGTGCGGGGACTCTGGGCAAGTTAAACACCACTTCGTTTATCTGACTTATTATTTAGTACTGGTTTAACAATACAATACATAACACTTCACAGGGAACAGAGATCACACCGACACAGCCTCCCCGTATAAGGCTTTGTTCTTAACTGAACTTCTCTGAGACCTCAAGTGAAGTCTCAACCTAACTTCTACAATTAAGCTCCTCCTTAACTTCTACTAAGACACATCCTACTACTTCTTGAGTGGCTTTTCCTACTTCCGGTGCTACCCTTGTGTGAATTTAATTGGTTGTCCTAATCTATCGTAACCACCCACTGGAGGTGTCAAAGTTCAGATTTTCCACTGGAGCTTACAAATTTTTGTTTTGGCAAGTTGCTGCCTATGTGTAGTCTCGTTTTTTCCAAACTGCTATTGCTGCAATGTGTTCCTACCACACTTCTACCTCCTTCTGGCTTTCATCTACCCTAACTCTACCATCACCCTACATATTTCTTCCAGTGGATTTTCCTATCTAATTGTCCTTATATATATTTACACAGACTTCTGTTGTATTCCTAACAATAACATCAGGCTATGTAGGAATGTTATTGGTGTAACCAGGATGGTGAAATTGGAAGTTGATCAACATTCCTTTGTACTTGCAAGGGTACAGAGTGTGATCTTGGAACTACTAGATGTGAAGAATGTAGGGAATTGTTCTGAGAAATTTATGCCTGAATATGTCAGATATAGGAAAGACTGGAAACTAATAGATTGCGAAAGCAATTAGTTAGGTCATGACTTAAACCTGTCAGGCTATCCCTACTGAGACTAAGCATTTTAGTAGGCTAGTATTGACTTCCTTTGTAGCTCCGCCGTCTGCTCCCCATTCGGTTCAGGAAAAGCATAATGAAAAGTTAGAACATAACATATTTTTAGTTCTAATACAAGTTGGACTGAGTTTGTGACGGAAACGTTCCGAATCCCTCTATAGTGTGCGCTCTTTTTTGTGTTCCCCGTTAGAAGTAAGGTGTTGGTGCCCTCATCTGTACGTAGCCTGAGCCTAGGACTGCCCTGCGACAGTTGGTAGTGTCCGCTGCCAGGGAACCGGATTGGTTCTCGGGATGACGGGATTCTGTGCCCTCCCTCCAATACCTACTTCGCCCTTTCCATGGTCTGAATCTCGTTTAAAGCGTTCCCCAAAGGACCGTTAAAGCATTTGCATAAGGACTGTTTCGGTAAGCGTTAATGCTCGCTCTGTAGGCGCATTCTGTCATCTTCAACACCTAGTTTGAGGTGTTAGCATGCATAGGCTTAATAATATATAATATAGGTATAGACATTTTATTGAGATGATAATGTATCTGTAGCGAGTTTTACACATTTAGGTATGTCGACTCAGTCGACTGTTTATCTCTCTCATGTTTTGGTTATTCTAAATTATCGTCTGCTAGCATATTCCTTTTTCTTTTTAATGCTTGTGTTGATTCTTTGCCTGCTTCCTCTTCGGCTATTGACATATCTCTTACTACTGCCTCGATTAATGTTTCTCTATCAAGTCTACACTGTCTGTAGTATCTAAAGTTCTTGCCGAGTTAGATATTCTAGCTTCAGAGATTTCTAACTTAGTTTCATATAGGAATGCTTTCAAGTATGTACGATCGCTTTCTGATGAGTTGGGAGTGTCGTTATAACCCCTCTCCTACTGCCTCCCACTTCTGGCGCCTCGTTCTCTCTTTCCCTTAGTCGACTCGTGCGGACTGCGGACATTGTTGACTTGTGTGGACGCAGTTGACTCGTGCGGACTTGGCCGAGTCCTGAGTCACTCAAAACTGTCTTCCTCTCATTGAATCGTGGTGGATGTGATACAGCACTCAGCTGCTGTCACCTCTTATCAACAAGTGTTGCGGAGAAAGAGCAATCCTTTAAGGTTTTTTGTTTACCTCCTGTCGGCAGCTGTCTCCTCCTTCGCCCGCTGACGGAAGAAGAGTTTGAATGGAGTTGGAGGAACTTGTTCGGGCTGGTCGGCGTTTGTTGCGACACTACGCCTTGCTGTATCCTCATTTTGTTGAGGAAAGAGGCCATATAGAGAATGTCTTAATTGTCTTAGCGTATTTTGGCGCCCTCTAAATATTGGAGAAGAGAACCAATGCTCTCTCCAATTAGAGAGCATTTCGTAACTTTTCTCGTCCTTGGACACACAATCTCCCTTTGGGTCTGCCTTGGCTTGTCATCTTGTGTCTTTTAAAGTTGCGGAGAGCCAAAGGCTGCTTCTTGCTGTACAACGCTTATTGGTCCTTTAACCGTCTTTAGTAGGAGTTTCACTTTCTTTTTCTTTCCTGTGGGGAAATGAACTCGAGACTGACAGACATGCTAATGGATTTGTCTAGCTTGAGTTATTACCTTTTATCGAGGTTGTCTCGTCTCTGCGACTTCTTAAACAGGTGGAGACACCAACCCAGCGGGAGTTTTTAGCGAGGAAACAAGTGACTAAAGCAAGTAACTCATTTCTGATGCTGCAGGGTAATGTCCTCATGCTTATACTCCCTTGATTTGGAAGAAGTGAGAACACTTTCGCTTCCTGTCTGATTATGCAGCTGGGTTTAAGGCGAAAAGGGATTATCTATTGGTAGTCTTGTTTTATACCTTCTGGGGAGAAGTGCAGACTCAGGTTCTGGGATATGGACAGTTGCAACCTCCTAACATGCATGGAGAGACTGGGGACCAGTACATTACATGGTGGAGACGGTGAAGGGCAGTTGTGATTCTTTTTCGTTGTCCTCCACTGGTTTAATTTCCCTCTTATAGCTTCCTTTGTCTTCAGCAGAAATCTCTCATAAGTCTCTTTTAGTAGGAGATTGTATATAGTGGGAATGATGGTCCAAGGGTAATTCTTTAGGATGAGGTCCATAAGTAATTGGAGATATTCTTGGATGTTTGGAGACTGAATAACAGGAAGTGTTGGTTTTCTAGCATGGTTTTAGTGCCTTTCCAAAGAACGGTCAGACTTGTGGTACCCATGCAGAATGTATTCCACTTACCAATACATCCACAGTCATGCAAGTCCCTTCAAGATGTTTTTACTAGAAGGTATTGCTGTTCTGTCCACTTTGTTTGGGTTAGTGTGCAGCCCTCTATAAGTTATGTCAGGGACTTGTTGCCCATTGGTAGATGGTGTCGACTGTAGGAGCAAGACACTTCTACTGAATCGGTGATTCAAGTTAGCCAACTCTGTCAACAGTATTCCAAAGGCCAAGGACCTGTTGCTTCTTCTGACCCAATTTGTATGCATTATATTGTTAATTTTCTATATCCCCTTTCTTATCTAGTGATGTGAGGATGATACTTAATTATGCATGCTTGTCAGTCAAGATGAATAGGCATGTGCTGCTTGAAGAATATTAGGCCTGAAGGAAACTTCCTATATGTTAAGGGCTTTTCCTTATTAGGAAACATGGCCTTACGGGATATTTTCAGATAAACGTGCTCAATTAATGTACAGTTTCAGCGTAAGAATTACAACTTACAAATAAAGTTAATTAAATTTGTAAGTAATCCAGAACCAACTTTGGCGCCAGGACTATAGGAGGGACTCTGTAACCAAGAATTGTCCATTTTGTTCTTAAACCTAAGTCCAGGTTTTGGTCTTTTCCCTCTGTCATGCAACACAGAGTTTAACTAGTGTCATTACACTTTCATGCAACATAAAATGGTCAACACTACACCTGGTAAAATTTTTTAGATGTCAGGGCAGTGGAAAGACATCAGGATGCTTACCAGGTTTATTCCCAGTCAGAAACAAAGTCTTTGTGGGAAATTTGCTGCTTTGAGTGAAATGAAACAACATATTGGTTTGATCATTCATTTTGTGGAAGGACAGTGTTTTAGCAATTGGGGATTCAGGAAGAACAAGTGTGGCTGTTGGTGTGGATTTAAGGAGCACTCATTTAGCTTCCTAACATGTAGATGAACAGGGACATCCGAATGATTCCTACTACTTTGTTGGCCCTCAGGCTTGAGCAGTGGATGTTTCCTTAAATTTTGCCTAATTCAGACTCATAGGCCTGCCCCTCGTATCTACTCTGAATTCTATTGAGCAATTTCAAGTTTAAGAATTGCTTAGTGTCTCCTGTAGAGCCCTTGTATCCTCAGGGCAAATGATTTTCAGAATTTCCAATGCTCTTGTTAGATGTCTCATTCTTCTGTAGAGAAAAAATCAACTCGACTACACAATTCCATACAGTTCCATTAACGTAGGCATCTCCGTAACTGGTTGGAGATGTTAGAATGTCCCCTCCCAATAATAAGATTTTCAAGCTATCATAGGATATGTCCTTAATTTAAAACTGCCATGGCCTGGGGTCAGAAGCAGTGGTCTGTGTGTTGCTGAGGATGCCATTCTGGAGAACTTTTCAGCACCTGGAACCTTGTAGACAATGTTTTCTGTTTAGAGGAGATAAGACTTTTCACTGTCTACTTCCAAAATTATCGTTCGATACATACTTTCCTCAGTATTGCATCAAGTACTTTTAGATCTTGCTGAGGACCAGCACTGTAAGGTGTTGAGATTGAAGCCCCTTCATCTCTATATCAGTCTCTCTCTCTCTCAGGAGTTTAGATGAGGGTCTAAACTTCATTTGAATTTACTGTAAAACCTTTTATTTAGCAGTGGTTAATAAGTAAATTTATTTGAGATGAATCTTACCTACTATTAAATTTAGCTGTATCTCCCTGCCGATTAGGCGAGTCGACATTCAAACACAAAAAATCGATTGGCTGCCTGGATGACTGTCTAGTTTACCTGTTCTCCACCAGGTGTGTTTCGAATGTTCTAGCTCTTGTCAGAATTATCCTTGCCGCCGTTGCGGCTAGGCAATTGTTGGTTTTCTATGAAGTTTGGCTGTTTTACACCTGTTTATGGTATTGCAATTTCATTTCACATAAGTGACTTACCGAACAGTTACATAGCTTATAGCTTCTTACCTACGGCAGTCGAAATTCAAATTGTTGGCGCCAGCGGCGTTGCTATCTTAAGTATAGGTGATACAAAGACCCGCATCCGGGAACCCTGGGTGACTGCTAGCCTTCTACATCAATTTTCGTTTCTGCCGCTCACGGGGTAACACCTGTGAGATTTTCGCTGCAGTCTCCTGCGTCGCCATTTTGGATTTTGGTTTTTTGTTTGGTGATGTACAAGTTTTGGTTTTTTCTTGCCAGTTAGCTATCTCTATTCAGTTTTTCGTCATTATTGCTAATTATGTCAGATTCTAGTTCATCTGCTATAAGGTTTTGCAGCGCTGGTTGCAAAACAAGATTAGCTAAGTTATGTCACGATCCGCACTCTAAGTGCACTAAATGCAGAGGACAAAATTGTAATGGTATGGATGTGACATGTGATGAATGTAAAGAATTGGATGAACAGGGATGGAAGGCGGTTAGATCGCATGCTGAGAAAATGGAGAAAGATAGGAAGAGGAAGGCAGCTCTTAGGGCTAGTAGTAAGAATAGGTTAGAAACTACTCCTGTTCCTTCGGAGACAAATAAGTCTTCTCTTGCCTCTCCTTTATTAGAGAATATTTCTCCAATTAATAGTCCTCCTACTTCTCCTTTGATTACCCCTGTTCAAGTTGCCCATGTTTCCGAACCCAACACCATTGCCTTGCTTGAGTCTAAGATGGATAAAAAAGTTCGAAGTGTTAGCTGAATCAGTTATGAAGTTAGGAATGTCTTTTAAAGCTTTCGTAGATAGTACAGTGAATCTAGTGCAGTGCAAAGTGTTAATGTTGCGCCTGAGGAGGCGGTTGTCCGTTCCCCCTCGACTCCCAGACGAAGGTCCACTGTCCCGCTCCCCCGCAACCGGGAGAAGACATACCGGAGGTCGGAATGGAGTCTGGGGGAGTTTGCCCACGGTCAGCCGTCGACTCCGTCGACTCGCGGGTGTCGTCCAAAAAGATGTGGAAAGGTATTAGTGTTTTGTGATTCTCGTCTGTCTTCTGATTCGGAAGTGCAATCGCCAGTGCGCAAAAGGCGAAGTGATTTGGTGTTTCGACCGTTAAAAAGACATTCGATTCTTGCGGGTGATTCGTCACCGACTCCTGTTAAGAAGTCTAAGAGGCATTGGAGTCCTCAACCTTCGTGTAGTTTTGCTCCGGATGTGATATTTAGTGAATCTCCTCCGCAGTCGCATTTTTTGGCTAAAAGCAATGGCTCTTGGACTAAACTTCGTGATAATTCACGATCGCTCGGACTCTCCAAGCGAGTCTCAGTCGCAGTTTCGGCTCGGTCGCCTCGTTCGACTCCGTATTACTGTCCAGAGAAGCGTATTCGCTCGTCTTGTTCGACTCCCCTCGCCGTGAGTGATAGGAATTTCGACTGGTTGTTCGCCTGTGTCGACTCGTTGTGCGGAGACTTCACCTGTTAGAAAGAATCGTTCTTCGACTGAAAGACCATCGACTTCTACAGTGTTAGACGATTCTACCTTAGCTCCATTTAAGAAGCATTTCCAGGATCTTATGAGTTTGTTGAAATCCTCCACCGGGTACAACATAAGCCTGATTTCGACTCTGCTTCCGTGCAGTCTGAAGAGGAAGCTTTGGATCAAGATGACAAGGATTCGTCGGCTTATTCGAGTCTTCTTAAATTTTTCCTGTCCACTTATCCAGATTACTTTGAACCTGCTTCTCCTGTCTTCACCGCCTTCAATGTTCGTTAAAGATAGGAAGACAGCGTATTCGTGTCTACCTAAACTGGTTCTTTCTCAGTCCTCGAAGCAGGCCCTTAAGGAGTCAACAGAGTGGCTTTCTAAGAAGAGGGAAACAGGTAAGGCTTCGTTTGCTTTCCCACCTTCTAAGCTTCAGAGTAAAGCGTATCGCTTCTACGCAACTGGAGAAGTTCCTTCTTTGGGAGTGTCTGCCTCCTCCCAGGGAGACTTCTCCGGTTTAAGTGGACTCACATCCGAAGAGCAAGCTTTTTCGTCAGCTAAAAATTTTGTTTTCTTCTTCAGAGCTTGACCATTTGGTGAAGAATATTTTTAAAGTATTTGAGGTATTTAGTTTTTGGACTGGACTATTGCCTCTTTAGCTCGCAAGATTGAAGACTGTCAGTCTTTAGAAGAAGATTTTGCCACAGACTGGTTAGGAGTTCTGTCCTGTGCGGATAAGGCTGTTAGAGATGGTTCAGGAGAATTAGCAGCCCTTTTCACAATGGGAGAATGGGAGTGATGAAGAAGAGAGAAAGGTGGTGTTCTTTCGTGTCTAAAGGAGTCACTAATAACCAGAAGTCGGCTCTCATGTTTGCTCCTCTCTGTAAATCTCATCTTTTCCCTGAAGAAACCATTCAACAAATTCTATCGGATTTAGAAAAGAAATCTACTAATGATCTCCTTCTTCAGTCTTCCAGACGTCCGAAAGAGCCTACTCCGACAGGAGCTAAGTCTTCTCCTCTTCAGAAGCAATCCCTTTCGAGGGAATGAACCTAAGTGGCAACGACCCAGGACTAATTGCGTCCACAGTACAAGTCCTCAAAGAAACCTCCCCCCAAACCTTTGGACAAGTGAGAAGCCGTTCCTCCACGTGCAAGTAGGGGCAAGACTCCATCTTTTTTGGGAAGAATGGAGTCGAAGAGGTGCAGAGCAATGGGTAGTTCAAGTTCTTCGAGAGGGATACTCGATTCCTTTTGTTTTAGATCCTCCTCTCTCCGGTACACCAATCAGCTTCACAGCATATTCTCCAGGATCAGAGAGAGCTTTGGCTTTAGCAGCAGAGGTCAATGCACTCATCAAGAAGGGAGCAATAGAGGAAGTCCTCGACAGTTCTCAGGGATTCTACAACAGACTCTTTGTAGTTCCCAAAGCCTCGGGAGGTTGGAGGCCAGTGCTAGATGTAAGCGCATTGAAGGACGCCTACTTTCATGTCCCGATTCACCAGAGTTCAAAGAAGTTCCTGAGATTTGTGTTCGAAGGGAGGACGTATCAATTCAGAGCCCTTTGTTTCGGCCTTTCGACGGCCCCTTAAGTATTTACTTGTGTTCTTGCTCCATTGGGGAAATGGCTGCATATGTTGGGCATAAATTCTGCATTTTACCTGGACGACTGGCTTCTCAGATCGGGTTCGAGGACACAGTGCGTGAAGGATTTACGGAAGACACTGTCATTAGCGAGTCAATTGGGAATTCTCATCAACCTGGAGAAGTCTCAATTAGTGCCGTCCCAGAAGATCCCCTATTTGGGGGTGATTCTGGACTCTCAGACTTTTCGGGTTTTTCTGTCCCCGAAAAGAATAGAATCTTGCCTCAAAAAAGTGAGCCAATTCCTGAACCGTCAGTCCTCCTCCGCCTTGGAATGGATGAGTCTCCTAGGGACGTTATCATCAGTAGAGACGTTTGTAAAGTTGGGTCGTCTTCACATGAGATCTCTTCAGTTTTATCTCAAAGCGAGTTGGTGTCGGAAGTCTCAACCAGACACGTATTCGTTCCCAGTGTCGGAAGATCAAGAACGACTTGAGATGGTGGATGTCGAGGGAAAGATTGCAAGAGGGTCTCTCCCTGACATTAAGGAACCCAGACGTAGAATTATACTCCGACGCATCGGACAGAGGTTGGGGAGCTCTCCTAGGGACCAAAAAGATCTCAGGATTATGGTCAGAGAAAGAGAGGTTGAATCACATCAACATGAAGGAGTTGAAGGCGATTTGGTTCGGTCTGCAAGCATTCGCTCCTTTGGTCGTGGGAAAGAGAGTGGCAGTATACTCCGACAACACCACCGCTCTATCTTATATCAGGAATCAGGGAGGAACCCATTCATTCTCCCTCAACAAAGTCGCAGAAGATCTCCTTCTCTGGTCTCAAGATCGGGATATTTCCCTCGTTCCGAGGTTTGTACAGGGGAAGTTGAATGTACTGGCGGACGAACTCAGTCGAGTAAACCAAGTTCTTCCCACGGAGTGGACATTGCAAGACAAAATTTGTCAGGAACTGTGGAAACTTTGGGGAAGACCTTCAGTGGATCTGTTTGCCATGTCGAGGAACAATGGGCTTCTGATCTTTTGTTTCCCAGTTCCAGATCCTCTTGCTTGGAAGACCGACGCAATGCTTCAGGATTGGACGGGTCTAGACGTTTACGCCTTTCCCCATTTGGAATGATCAGAGAGGTGTTTGAACAAGTTTCCTCTCACATCAAAATGTGTCAATGACGTTGGTAGCACCATTCTGGCCCAGGAAAGAATGGTTCCCAGACCTTCTCAAGTTGGTTATAGACCATCCCAGACTTCTTCCTCAGTATCCTCGGCTACTCAAACAGCCCCATTTCGACAGGTATTATCAGAATTTGTCCGCTCTGTCACTGACAGGGTTCAGACTGTCCGGAAACTCGTCAGAGCTAAGGGGTTTTCTCGTAGAGCGGCAGAGGCTATTGCTAACTGTCGAAGAAGCTCTTCTGCCAAGCTTTGCCAATCGAAGTGGGGAGTCTTTAGGACGTGGTGCAGAAGACATAATTTTCTCGTCTTCTAAAACCTCTGTGACAGAAATAGCTGATTTTTTGCTGTACCTTAAAGAAGTTAAGAACTTGTCGGTATCGACAATTAAAGGGTACAGAGCTATGCTGTCCTCAGTGTTTAAGCATAGAGGGCTTGACATCTCCTCTAACCAGGATATTGGAGATTTAATTAAATCTTTTAATACAGTAAAAGTATCCAAGAAGGATAGTGTGGACTGGAACTTGGACGTAGTTTTAACTTTTCTGATGTCTTCACGATTCGAGCCACTTCGTGAAGCGTCTTTGAGAGATGTAACGAGGAAGGCACTTTTTCTCTTCGCTTGGCTACAGCAGGAAGAGTGAGTGAGTTACAAGCCATCCACAAAGAGGTGGGGTTCAAAAATCGTAATGCGGTTTGTTCTTTTGTTAACGAATTTTTAGCAAAGAACGAATCTCCCTCTAACCCATGGCCTAAATCTTTTGTACTTAAGGGATTATCTAATATAGTGGGTCCGATGGACGAAGAATATTTACTATGTCCTGTCAGAGCACTGAAATGTTACCTGTCAAGGACACAATCCGTGAGAGGTAATTCCGACCGACTTTGGTGTTCGGTTAAGAATTCTGCAAAACCCCTCTCCAAGAACGCTATTTCGTTCTTTTTGAGAAGTCTGATACTGGAGTCACACTCTCAAGTCCAAGATCAAACTCTAAATGTGCTTAAGGTGAAAGCACATGAAATACGTGCAGTGGCGACATCCTTAAGCTTCAAGCACAATATGTCGCTTTCCTCGATTCTTCAATCTACGTTTTGGAGATCAAGATCTGTGTTCGCCTCATTTTACCTGAAGAATGTAGAGGCTACCTATGATAGTTGTTGTAAATGGGGTCCTTTGTCGGTAGCGGGCATGGTGTTGGGAAAGGAAACATAGGGGAACTTTCTATCCTCTACTGTCTCCTCGCCTTGTTATAGGTTGTTGAGTCGTGAACAGACTGGAGGCTCATAGTACTTTGGAGAACCTCCAGATCTTATTTATTACTTTTGAGTATGTCATTATTTTTGGTATAGGTGATGGTCTGTTGTTTTTTATCTGGTTTTTGAAGCCCAGGGCTAGGGCATTATCTGTTTTTTAATATTTTGTCAACCAACGGTCTTGTCCATGGTTACAAAATCCCACTAAGTAGGAACGACCCTGGCCTATACTGCCACGTCTCCTACGAGTGATGAGAGCGCCAACCAGAGGCAGTATTCTCCTGCAGCTGCTCTCTCACAAGGTAGGGTACTGCAACATTTGCTGTTTAATGTGGTCTTACTGTCATTTTTATGTAGTACATCTACCCTCCTTCCGGGTAGTTTGGATTCAGCTATGTAACTGTTCGGTAAGTCACTTATGTGAAAATGATATTTTCATGATAAAATAAAGTTTCACATATACTTACCGAACAGTTACATAATCAAAGCCCACCCACCTCCCCACAGATGGACGTGTCGGCTAAACAAAAATTGACGGTAGAAGGCTAGCAGTACCCAGGGTTCCCGGATGTGGGCGGGTCTTGTATCACCTATACTTAAGATAGCAACGCCGCTGGCGCCAACAATTTGAATTTCGACTGCTGTAGGTAAGAAGCTATAAGCTATGTAACTGTTCGGTAAGTATATGTGAAACTTTATTTTATCATGAAAATATCATTTTTCCTAGAATATCTTCCACCGGAAGTAAAACCAATAACATCAGGCTATGTAGGAATGTTTTGGTGTAACCAGGATGGTGAAATTGGAAGTTTATCAACATTCCTTTGTACTGGCAGGGGTACAGGGTGTGATTTTGGAACTACCAGATTTGAAGAATGTAGGGAATAGTAATTGTTCTGAGAAATTTATGCCTGAATATGTCAGATATAGGAAGACTGGAACTAATAGATTGCGAAAGCAATTAGTTAAATCAGGACTTAAACCTGTCAGGCTATCCCTATTCAGACTAGGCATTTTAGTAGGCTAGTATTGACTTCCATTGTAGCTCCACCTTCTACTCCCTATTTGGTTCAGGAAAAGCATAACAAGGTTAGAACATTAACCTATTTTTAGTTCTAATACAATTTGAACTTAGTTCGTGACGGGAACGTTCCGAATCCCTCCAGTGTGCGCTCATTTTCGCGTTCCCTGTTAGAAGTAAGGTGTTGGTGCCCTCGTCTGTACGTAGCCCGAGCCTAGGACTGCCCTGTGACAGTTGGAAACGTCCGCTGCCAGGGAACCGGTTCGGTTCTCGGGATGATGGGATTCTTTGCCCTCCAATACCTACTTTGCCCTTTTCATGGTCTGAATCTTGTTTGGAGCGTTCACCAATGGACTGTTGGGGAGTTCACATAAGGACCGGTTTGGTAAGCGTTAGTGCTCGCTCCATGAGCGCATTCTGTCATCTTCAACACCTAGTTTGAGGTGTTAGCATGCATAGGCTTAGTAATATGTGATATGGGTGTGGACATTTTATTGAGATGGTAATGTATCTGTGGCGAGTTTTGCACGTTTGGATATGTCGACTCGGTTGGCTGTTTATCTCTCATGTTTTGGTTGTTCTGGATTCTTGTGCGCTAGCATATTCCTTTTTCTTCGTAATGCTTGTGTTTGTTCTTTGCGTGCTTCCTCTTTGGCTATCAGCAAATCTCTTACTACTGCCTCGATTGATGTTTCTCTTTCAAGTCTACACTGTCTGTAGTATCTAAAGTTCTCGCCGAGTTAGATATTCTAGCTTCAGAGATTTCTAACTTAGTTTCATATAGGAATGCTTTCAAGTATGTACGATCACTTTCTGACAAGGCGGGAGCGTTGTTGTAACTCCTCTCCCACCGCTTCCCACTTTTGGTGTCTCGTTCTCTCTCTCCCTCTGTCGATGCGTGCGGACTGCGGACCAGGGTTCCCAGACGTACGATAATTATCGTACGAGTACGATAATCTGACCCTCTGTACGATAAATGATTATTAATCAAAATACGACAATTTGAAGAGATTGGTACGATAATTTGGTCTGATACATATGGGAACCCTGCTGTGGACGTTGTTGACTACTCGTGTGAACGCAGTTGATTCGTGTACACGTGTGAACGCAGTTGAATCGTGCAGAGTGGGAACTTGGCCAAGTCTCAAGTCGCTTGAACTGTCTTGCTCTCATTGAGTTGTGGTGGATTCGTTACAGCACTTAGCTACTGTCACCTCTCATTTTTTTTTTTTTTTTGTCGCCAAGGGTTGCCGAGAAAGAACAATCCTTTAAGCTCTTTGTTTACCTCCTGTCGGCAGCTGTCTCCTTCCGTCGCCCGCTGACGAGAGAAGTGTTTGAATGGAATTGGAGGAACTCGTTTTGGGCTGGTTGGCGTTTGTTGCCACATTACGCCTTCCTGTATTCTCATTTTGTTGAGGATAGAGGCCACATAGAGAATATATCTTGATTGTCTTAGGTATTTTGGCGAGCGTATTTTGGTGCACTCTAAATATTGGAGAAGAGAACCCACGCTTTCTCCAATTTGTACAACGCTTATTGGTCCTTTAACCGTCTTTAATAGGAGGTTCGCTTTCTTTCTCTTTCCTGTGGGGAAATGAACTCGAGACAGACAGACATGAAGATGGATTTTCAGTCTAACTTGAGTTATTATCTTCTATTTATGTTGTCTCGTCTCTGTGACTTCTTAGAGAGGTGGAGACGCCAACCCAGCGGGAGTTTTTAGCTTCCTGTCTGATTATGCAGTTCGGGATTATCTATTGGTAGTCTTATTTTATACCTTTCGGGGATAAGTGTAGATTCAGGTTCTGGGATATGGACAGTTGCAGCCTCCTAACATGCATGGAGAGACTTTGGACCAGTATGTTATATGGTGAAGACTGTGAAGGGCAGTTGTAATTCTTTGTGATTGCCCTCCACTGGTTTATTCTCCTTCTTATAGCTTCCCTTTTCTTCAGCAGAGATCTCTCATAAGTCTCTTTTAGTAGGAGATTTGTATACAGGGAGTCCCTGGGTTACGACTGGGGTTCCGTTCTTAAGATGCGTCGTAACCCGAAAATCGTTGTAAGCCGGAGCGACGTTGTTGAAAACATGTCCACAGGGAAAATTTCACTAATTTGCAATTTTTCTTAGGGCCGTATCCCTAAAATTATCACTAATTTACTTTTTTCATGTGCAACACTGTGTATTCACAAATTACTATATATTTTCATTAAAATACAAGAGAGAGAGAGAGAGAGAGAGAGAGAGAGAGACGAGAGAGAGAGAGGGAGAGAGAGAGATTACATAAAACCATTAGATTCGTTGACCATTGTATGGCATTGTTACTTTCCCAGCTCCGAGTGTCACTGGAGTTATGAGGTAGGGAAATTGATACAGAAAAAGAAGAAGGGAAGAATTTTCTTTTGAAATTAGTTATCGTATTATTACTACTTCTATTATTATTATTATTATTATTATTATTATTATTATTATTATTATTATTATTTATTATTTATTATTTGAAAATATAATAAACACGTGCATCTACCATAAAAATTCTCCTCCATCTCAGTAAGAAAGAGGAATTATCCTTACAAGTGAAATGGAAAGATCATTTTCATCTCTTTAAAATACGACCATTATGAATTTTGTAATTACAGTTTTTTATTATTATTATTTTTATTATTATTATTATTATTCTTATTATTATATTATTAAATAATAACTGAAATTATCAATAAACATTTTACATACTAGTACCATAAAAATTCTTTCATCTCGGTAAAAGAGAGAGAGAGAGTTTATCTCTCTCTGTTCTCTCAAAAAATACTTATTACGCTCCAGCGAAAGAGAGGGAGGGAGTTACCACTATGACACATTATTATCTTGTGTGGCAAAAGAGAGAGAGAGAGAGAGAGAGAGAGAGAGAGAGAGAGAGAGAGAGAGAGAGAGAGAGAGAGAGAGAGTTAACCTTAATTAAAAGTGACATGGATAGATTAGTATTGTATTTCTTTAAAATACTATCACATATGAATTTTGTAATTACAGATATTATTATTATTATTATTATTATTATTATTATTATTATTTATTATTATTATTATTATTATTATTATTATTATTATTTGAAAGTATTAAAAAACAAATAGTACAAGTACATAAAAAAAATCTTGAGTCTCAGTAAAAGAGAGAGAGAGAGAGAGATGAGAAGAGAGAGAGAGAGAGAGAGAGAGAGAGAGAGAGAGAGAGAGAGAGAGAGGGGGGGAGGGGGGGGGGAATTTCATGAGCACTTGATGGCAACACAGCAGCTCTTCCCCCTCCTGTCACAGAACTTGATATATCTGACAGTTTTAGTACCTGGAGTTAGAGAAAGAAGACTGGGATTTCCTTCATTCTTCCATAATTTTTTAAATATATAAGCTAAAATCTTACTAATTCACTATGGTATTTTCTTTAATGAATTGATATTATTGCTGTATAATTAATATTAATATTTGAAAATAGTAAATCATTTATTTATCATACAAAAAAAAAAACATACATCTTTGTAGTAGAGAGAGAGAGATGATGAGAGTGAAGAGAGAGAGAGAGGATTTTCGAGAGAGAGAGAGAGAGAGAAACCATGGTTTTTATATC
Source organism: Macrobrachium nipponense (assembly GCF_015104395.2). NCBI lineage: Eukaryota > Metazoa > Arthropoda > Malacostraca > Decapoda > Palaemonidae > Macrobrachium > Macrobrachium nipponense. The sequence continues at coordinate 11,526,261 of NC_087206.1, forward strand.
CAAGTCTAAGTAGAGTATAAATGGATTCTTTAAGTGAAATAATGTTTCAATGATATTTTGCTGTTTTGTATTAAATTAAAGGATATGTATACTGTTTTTGAGAATGCGTTCCTTATCCTTGACTATGGTTACCATACAGTTTAATAGCGTAAATTAATTTATGCGCCCTCCGCTCAGAAACTAGTTCTGCATATCGTTAAAAAGCATAAAAAACCATCGTAACCTTGGAATTTTCGTTGTAATCTAACCAGAAACTTAGTTTTGTACTTTTATAAACTTTGCTCATCGCAAGCTAGTATTCATTTGCTCGGAAACTAGTTTCGCATATGAGGCGTCATTAAAAAAATTAGAAAAATACGACATAAAAAGTGTCGAAAATCATCATAACCTCAAAATATTTGTTGTATCTAACCAGAAAACTTATTTTTATTATATACTGATCTAAACTATAACGGATTTTTTATCATAGTATGCGTTTTTTAAAAGCGTCGTTAACTCGGAGCGTTGGAAGGAGCGTCAGCGTCGTAACCATGGAACAAAGTCGTAAACCCAGGCGGATTTTCAATGAATATTTAAGAAAAAAGAAAAAGGCGTCGTAACCTCGGAACGTCGTAACCTCGGAACGTCGTAACCTCGGAACGTCGTAACCCGAAGCCGTCATAACCCGGGGACTGCCTGTATAGAGGGAATGGTGGTCCAAGGGTAATTCTTTAGGAAGACACCCATAAGTAATTGGAGATATTCTTGGACATTTGGGGACTGAATAACAGTAAGTGTCTGCCCATATACTTGTTGGTTTTCTAGCATGGTTTTAGTGCCTTTCCAAAGAATGGTCAGACTTGTGGTACACATGCAGAATGTATTCATTCCACTTACCATACATCCACAGTCATGCAAGTTCCTTCAAAGGGTTTTTACTTGAAGGTATTGCTGTTCGACTTTAGGAGCAAGACACTTCTACTGAATCAGTTATTCAAGTTAGCCCACTCTGTCAACAGTATTCCAAAGGCCAAGGACCTGTTGCTTCTTCTGGCTCAATTTCTATGCACTATATTGTTAATTCTTTATATCCCCATTCTTATCTAGTGATGTGGGGATGATATTTAATTATGCATTCTTGTCGGTCAAGATGAGTAGGCATGTGCTGCTTGAAGATTTTAGACTGGAAAGAAACTTCCTATATGGTAAGGGCTTTTCCTCATTAGGAAACATGGCCTTATGGGTTATTTTCAGATAATCATGCTCAATTAATGTATGGTTTCAGCGTAAGAATTACAACTTACAAATAACTTTCATTAAATTTGTAAGTAATCCAGAACCAACTTTGGCTCTAGGATTGTAGGAGGGGACACTTTAACCAGGAATCGTCCATTTGGTTCTTAAACTTAAGTCCAAGTTTTGGTCTTTTCCCTCTGTCATGCAACACAGAGTTTAACTAGTGTCATTAACCTTTCATGCAACATAGAATGGTCAACTACACCTGGTAAAATTTTTTAGATGTCAGGGCAGTGGAAAGACATCAGGATGCTTACCAGGTTTATTCCCAGTCAGAAACAAAGTCTTTGTGGGAAGTTTGCTGCTTTGAGTGAAATGAAACAACATATTGGTTTGATCATCCATTCTGTGGAAGGACAGTGTTTTAGCAATTGGGGATTCAGGAAGAACAACTGCCTACAAGGGCCCTGACATCCATAAGTTTGGCACGTGGGTGGATTTAAGGAACACTCATTTAGCTTCCTAGCAAGTAGATGAACAGTGACAGCCGAATGATTACTACTACTTTGTTGGCCCTCAGGCTTGAGCAGTGGATGTTTCCTTAAATTTTGCCTAATTCAGACTCATAGGCCTGCTCCTTGTATCTACTCTGAATTCTATTGAGCAATTTCATGTTCAAGGATTGCTTAGTCTCCTGTAGAGCCCTTGTAGACTCAGGGTAAAACTTTTCAGAATTTCCAATGCTCTTGGTAGATGTCGTATCCTTCCATTGAGAAGAAATCAACTCTACTACACAATTCCATACAGTTCCATTGACGTAGGCATCTCCGTAACTGCTTGGAGAGGTTAGAATGTTCCCTCCCAATAAGATTTTTTCAAAAGTTATCATAGTATCTGTCCTTAATTTAAAACTGCCATGGCCTGGGGTCAGAAGCAGTGGTCTGTGTGTTGCTGAGGGTACCGTCCTGGAGGAATTTTCAGCTCCTGGAACCTTGTAGATGTCAATGTCTTCTGTTTAGAGGAGATAAGACTTTTCACTGTCTACTTCCCAAGTTATCATTCCGTACGTACTTTCCTCAGTATTGCATCAAGTACTTTTAGATCTTGCTGAGGACCAGCACTGTCAGGTGTTGAGATTGAAGCCCCTTCATCTCTATATCAGTCTCTCTCTCTGGAGTTTAGATGCCGGTCTAAACTTCATTTGAATTTACTGTAAAACCTTTTATTTAGCAGTGGTTAATAAGTAAATTTGCTGTCAGCACTCTTCTTTAAGCTGGTGTAAGGGAATGCTATTTTAGCTATCTGCCTTAGAGCTGAGAATGATGTTAAGGCTATGCTTTACAGTTCCCTGTAAGAATTCCAATCTAACCTCTTGTGGGGAGGGGGGAGAGGAAGCTTTTTCTATCCTGTTGGGCATTTAAATTTAAAGGTTAAACCTAGAACATTTTTATCATCCTTTTAGAGACCTTGAACATCTTTGTCAAAGGTAAATGCTGGAAGAGGCAAAATTAACCTTTGGTTTTGTGGTTTTAAGAAAAACAGATGTCGTGGTCAAAGCTTAGCCTGGAAGAGGCAAAAATCAACCTTTTGTTTTGTGGTTTTAGAAAACCTAGAATGTATTTGTGAAGGTTAAGCCTGGAAGAGGCAAAGTTAACCTTTTGTGTTGGGATTTTTAGAAACTTACAACGCCTTTGCCAATGGTTAAACTTAAGGCAAAGTTAACTTTTGTTTTGTAATTTTAGAAAACCTAGAATGTATTTGTGAAGGCTAAGCCTGGAAGAGGCAAAGTTAACCTTTTGTGTTGGGATTTTTAGAAACTTTGTCAAGGAACACAAGGTCCTCTGTGACATAATGGATGGGCTAGTATATGAGAACTAGCTCCATATTTTCTACCTTATTGAAGTTAAACATTCATAATGTGAGCAGCAATTGGAACTTCATTTAGTGTTAAGTCAATTTGTCGCTCTAGAATAGGATTGATGTGTCACAGTAGAAGTACAATTCAGTTTTTGCCTGATCCCTACCTTCAGTATACAGAATTGTGTTTGAAAACAGTATAGCCCTTAATCTGCTACTAGTAGTGGGTAGTCTTTTCCTGAACCAAAAAAGAGCAATTCTTTAGGCTCTTTTGTTTAAATCACGGGGTTTCAATATTTTGGGGTGGGAGCGTGGAAGGTTACAAAATTTTCGCATAGGAGCGTACCTTTATATTGTAAAGGTATTCATTTTAAGTGACTGTCGTTATATAGGGCTTTTGGACCCAGGCACAGGGGTCCTTCATACCGCTTGCGTTTCATGCTGGCTGAATCGAAGCAGTTTTCTCCGCAAGGCTGCTCTTTGCTGCATACGTATGAGAACCTTGCTCCCTTAATGGAATCCAACTTCTGGTGGTAGTAAAATCCACCAAGGATTCCAGATCAGGTGAGAATGTTTTGGGTTTCGTATAAGAAACCTTTAGCTCGAATGGCTGAGTGGAATTTTGTCTAGCTGCACTACCCACCATCCTCTTCTTAATGTGGGAATCAGCTAAATTTAACAGTAGGTAAGATTCATTTCAAATAGTATAAATTTTCATAATAAAATTTATTATTTGGATACTTACCTACTGTTAAAGTAGACCCACCCAGCCTCCCCACAACTTAGTGGGCTGTCAAGGAGAATTCTGACAAGAGCTAAAACATTCGAAACACACCTGGTGGAGAACAGGTAAAGTAGACAGTCATCAGGGCAGCCATTTGATTTTGTTTGTTTGAATGCTGACTCGCCTAATCGGCGGGGAGATATAGCTAAATTTAACAGTAGTTAAGTATCCAAATAATAATTTTTATTATGAAAATTTATATTATTGTGAGCACCCTTCTTTAAGCTGGTGTACAGGGAATGCTATTTTAGCTTTCTGCCGTAGAACTGAGGGTGATGTTAAGGCTATGCTTTACAATGCTCTGTAGGAATTCTAATGTAACCCAGGAAACTTCTCTGTCCTGTTGGGGCATTTAAATTTAAAGGTTAAACCTAGAACATTTTTATCATCCTTTTAGAAACCTTGAATATCTTTGTCAAAGGTAAATGCTGGAAGAGGCAAAAATCGTTTTGTCTTGTGGTTTTAGAAAACCTAGCTGTCTTTGCCAATGGTTAAGCTTGAAGGCAAAGTTAACTTTTTGTTTTGTGGTTTTAGACAACCTAGAATGTATTTGTGAAGGTTAAGCCTGGAAGAGGCAAAGTTAACCTTTTGTGTTATGGTTTTTAGAAACTTATAATGCCTTTGCCAAAGGTTAAACTTGAAGGCAAAGTTAACATTTGTTTTGTGGTTTTAGAAAACCTAGAATGTATTTGTGAAGGCTAAGCCTGGAAGAGGCAAAGTTAACCTTCTGTGTTGTGATTTTAGAAACTTTGTCAAGGAACACAAGGTCCTCTGTGATGTATTGGATAGGCTAGTGCATGAGAACCAGCTCCATATCTTCTACCTTTATTGAAGGTAAACATTCATAATGTGAGCAACAGTTGCAACTTCATTTAGTCTTAAGTAAATTTGTCGCTCCAGAATAGGAATGATGTGTCACAGTAGAAATACAATTTGGTTTTTGCCTGATCACTACCTTAAGTATACAGAATTGTGTTTGAAAACAGTAAAGCCCTTAATCTGCTACTAGTAGTTGGTAGTCTTTTCCTGAACCAAAAAAAGAGCACTTCTTTAGGCTCTTTTGTTTAAATCCCGGGTTTTAATATTTTGGGGAGCGTGAAGGTACAAATTTTGTATAGGCGCGTACCTTTATATCGTAAAGGTATTTATTTTAAGTGAGTCGTAATATAGGGCTTTTGGACCCAGGCATAGGGGTCCCTCATACTGCTTGCATTTCATGCTGATTGAATCGAAGCGGCTTTCTCCGCAAGGCTGCTCTTTGCTGCATATGTATGAGAGCCTTGCTCCCTGAATGGAATCCAACTTCTGGTGGTAGTAAAATCCACCAAGGATTCCAGATCAGGTGAGAATGTTTTGCGTTTTGTACAAGAAACCTTTAGCTTGAATGGCTGAGCAGAATTTTGTCTAGCTGCACTACCCACCATCCTCTTCTTAATGTGGGAATCAGCTAAATTTAACAGTAGTTAAGATTCATCTCAAATAATATAACTTTTCATAATAAAATTTATTATTTGGATACTTACCTACTGTTAAAGTAGACCCACCCAGCTAAAACATTCGAAACACACCTGGTGGAGAACAGGTAAAGTAGACAGTCATCAGGGCAGCCATTCGATTTTTTTGTTTGAATGCTGACTCGCCTAATCGGCGGGGAGATATAGCTAAATTTAACAGTAGTTAAGTATCCAAATAATACATTTATTATGAAAATTTATTTTCATACAATCAACTTACCTGTCAGATATATACATAGCTAAGACTCCGTCGTCCCCGACAGAAATTCAAATTTCGCGCCCACTCGCTACAGGTAGGTCAGGTGATCTACCGGCCTGCCCTGGGTGGCAGGACTAGGAACCATCCCCGTTTGTCTATCATATTTTCTCTGTCGCCGGTTGGTATCAACATTGTTGTTATTACCTCCTGACTTAGATTCATTTTCAAACATTTGATCAACGTTTTTCGGCTTTTGGTGTGACGTATTTGGATCGTGTTTTGGCATTCGCTACTGTGGACTGTGTTTGGAATAACTCTTTTGGATTTTTTCTCAGTATGTCTAAGATAATGTGATTGTAAGAATGTGTGTGGAATGTAGGCTGCAGGGTGAGGATACCGAAAGCTTCGGTTGATCCTCACACGGTATGCCGTAAATGTAGGGGGTTTCAGTGTTCTGCTAATAATACTTGTAATGAATGCGAGGGATTAAATGCAGAAGAGTGGAAGACTTGACTTCTTATTTGAAGAAGTTAGAGAGGATAGAGTTAGACGACTGAAAGGTGTGAGTTCAAGGCCTATTGAGCCTTTCATGGATAATTCTAACCCTACTACTGTAGATTCTCCCTATAGATCTCATTCTCAGAGTGTCTTTTCGGATCGCATCGGAATTCGCCAATCTGAAAGCACTGTCTGCCTTTCGAACTATTAGAGACGTCAGCAAAAGACTTGAAGTCCAAGATGGCTGACTCGAAAGAAAGGTAAGGCTAGTGATAGTGAAACATTTTAGTGAAGTGATCCTATCAGTGTTGTGGAGGGGGCGTTTGATCGTCCCTGCGGCGCTCCCAGGCCTAGACCTCTTCCAAGCTCACATGCCCAGAGGAGAAGGAAAGTCGAAAGCCTTAAGGAGGTCGTGGGGAATACCCCAACGGTCAGACGTCCCTTCAGCTAGCTCTGCTTCATGGCAGCTAGCTCAAGGGCGCTATAGAAAAAGCTCCTTCGCAGTGTTTCTCGTCCTCTCCCTCTCCCTCACCTAAACGAGGGTGGAAGGAGTCGAACTTATCGAGACCGCTGAAGCGTCATATGAAGCAAGACATTGATTCGAGCCCAAAGCGCTTCTCGGATGACGCCCCGTCTGCTATTAAGAAGGCGAAGGTGGCGTCAGCGTCACCTGACGCTTATGAGGAAGTACCCCATCATGCTTCTTCCCCGAGTGATGACGAGAGGCGTCATGCATTAGTACGTGGGAGAGAAGCTAGCGTATAGAAGAGAATTATGGCGGTTCAGGAACAACTGTCATCTCTTGTGGGAGTTTTAGCGCCCCGTCGGAAGGATGTGACGCTTCCAATTAAGAAGTCTCGTCCTCTCGCACCTGCTCGAAGAACGGGGGGCTGACGAGAGTGTTGAAGACAAGAGAAACGAAAGACGTCTTTTAGAAGTGAAGCGTCATTGCAAGCGGATCTTAGATGTGACGCTCCGTCCGAGATTGTGAGGCAAAGTAGGAAAGCCCTTAGAGAGCGAAGCCGTCTTCCAGACGCGAAAGCGTCATCAAGACGTCAACAAGAGACGTCATATGACGCTCGAAGAGCGGGAAGCGTCATACAAGACGTCTTCTAAAGCGCAAGAGAAGCCGCAGGTTGTGACCCCTTCCAAGTCGATCAAAACGGGGAAAAGGGAAAGACTTTCATTCCCTTAGCCCCTCTCCTATCAGGAGTTTGTCTCCTCCAGAAGAGGAAAGTTCTGAAAGGAGAACGGAAACTCAGAATTATCACGAGTTCGAACGAAACTCGGAGGATGACGATCTTGGAAGAGAGGGCTTGTCCAACTATAAGGTGTTGACTGCCATGCTTCTGGAGGAATACGGAGACGAGTTGACTCCGGCTGCTCCTCCTTCTCCGCGCTCGCTCTTTCCCGAGTGCGAAGGCGAAGAAGCCTTCGTCTTTTCTGAAGATGAAGCCCACCATCTCGATGAAGCGGGCTTTACACGCCTTAAACTCCTGGATGAAGTCGAAGAAAGACTTAGTCAGGACAGTATTTTGAATGCCTCCAGCAAGGTTAGCTGGGAAAAGAGGCATATGGTACAAGAAGGGGGAAGATATGGATATCGCTCTCCCTTCTACAACAGAGGCAGATTTTTCGACGTTAGTTGACGCTTCAAGGCGTCCAAGTCTTAATTCTGCTCGTATTACATGGAGTATTTCAGAACTGGATCATCTCCTCAAGGGACTTTTCCATGTATTGGAAGTCTTCAACTTCTTAGATTGGTCCCTTGGGGTGATGTCCAAGAAAGCTTACGATTCACAGGGAATCGAACCTGAAGCCCTGTATGCATTTTGTCTTGCATCGACAAAGCGGTACAGGATGGATCTTTTTTTTTAAGTCTCTTCATTATTTTGGAGCAGGTCTTTGAAGAAAAGGACGGTGGTGTATGGCGCCTTCTTAACAAAGGCAGTCTCACAGGCTCAGAGGGCAGCTCTACTGTATGCACCTCTGTCTGACTATTTGTTCCCTTCTCAGTTAGTGAAGGACGTGGCTCACTCTTAACTGAGAAGGCGACTCAAGATCTTCTGACGCAGTCAGCTAGAAAGAAGAAACCTGCTTTTGTTTCTGACAAGAAAGAACCTAGCAATTCTATGCAGCCCTTTCGAGGTGGTCCGATCTCCAGACCTCCCGCAAGAAGGAAGGCTCCAGAGAAGAGAGGTAGGTCCGCCTTTCGTCCCTTTAAAAAGGGAAAATGAAACATTTCTCCTCCAAGCACCAGTAGGTGCCAGGCTCCTGCGACGCTCCCAGGCCTAGACCTCTTCCAAGCTCACGAGCCCAGAGGAGAAGGAAAGTCGAAAGCCTTAAGGAGGTTGTGGGGAATCCCCAACAGTCAGACGTCCCTTCAGCTAGCTCTGCTTCGTGGCAGGCGGCCTCAAGGGCACTATAGAACAAAAGCGTCCTTCGCAAGGGTTTGCTCGTCCTCTCCCTCTCCCTCACCTAAACGAGGGTGGAGGGAATCGAACTCGTCGAAACCGCTGAAGCGTCATAGGACGCCTGACAGGGATTCTAGTCCGTGGAGCGTTTCTCAGATGACTCTCCGTCTTCTAGCAAGAAAGCGAAGGGGGCGTCAGCGTCACCTGAAGTGTACGCGGAAGTACCCTTTCCTTTTTCCCCACCGAGTGATGACGAAAGACGTCGTGCACTGGACGTGGGAGAAGCGTCAAGAAAATCATTATAGCAGTTCAAGAGCAACTGTCATCTCGAACTCAACGTCGGAAGGACGTGACACTTCCAATTAAGAAGTCTCGTCCTCTCTTACCTGTTCAACGACAAGCGTCATAAGACGGGAAACAAACGGCTAAAACGTCTTACAGAAGCGTTTAGTGCGAGAGCAAGAACAGGTGCTTACGAGAGTTTCGTAACGTCCAGAGAGAGGTAAGACGTCGGTATTTAGAAGCGAAGCGTCATTGGAAACGGAGCATAGGACATGACGCTCCGTCCAATATTATGACGCCAAGGAGGTACGCCATTTGGAGAACGGAGCGTCGTTCCAAAGCGCGAAGCCGTCATCGAGACGTCAGCAAAAGACGTCATCCATGACGCTTGGCAAATGGGAAGCTTCATGTAAGCATGAAGAGTCTTCTAAAATTCTAGAGAAGCCGAAGCTTATGACGCCTTCCAAGACTTTTAGAGCGGGAAAGAGGAAGGATTATCATTCCCTTAGCCCCTCTCCCGTTAGGAGTTTGTTTTCCGCAAGAAGAAGAATGTTTTTCGGAAGAGCGGAGACGCTTTTAGATCCCGAGTTAGAGGAAAACTCGGATGACGAATATAGTGGAAGAGAAGGTCTGTCTAACTAGAAGGTGTTGACTACCCTTCTTCTTGAGGAGTACGGGGACGAGTTGACGCTCAACACCACCCCACTTGCCTACATTCGGAAACAGGGAGGGACGCACTCCTCGTTCCTTTACGAGCTCACGAGAGACCTATTACTTTGGACGTATCACAGTAACATCTCCCTGATGACAAGGTTCGTACAGGGAGAAAGGAATGTGAGGGCGGACAGCCTCAGCAGGAGGAACCAGGTCCTTCATACAGAATCGACTCTACACGAGGAAGTGTGTCTCGATCTCTGGTCTCTGTGGGGAACTCCTCATGTGGAGTTCTTAGCAACATTCTTTTCAAATAAGGCTCCCAGTGTTTTGCTCGGTCGTGGAAGATCCCAGAGCACTTATGGTAGATGCCTTCCTGCTAAATGGTCTCGAGAGACGTTTGATGCTTTACCCCATCATAACCTGGGGTTAGTAATGAAAAAGTTTGTGGCGTCAAAGGAGACGAGGATGACGTTAATAGCCCCCTTTTGGCCGGCCCAGGAATGGTTCACGGAGGTGGTAGAGTGAATCGTAGACTTTCCAAGATCACTACCCGGAAGGACGGATCTTCTCATATAACCATCAAACCTCTCCGCTCTCGCTCTGACTGCCTTTCGACTATCGAAAGACTTGTCAGAGCGAGAGGCTTTTCTCGCGAAGTAGCAAGCGCGATCGCGAGAGAACGCAGAACCTCCACTACGAAAGTATACCAGTCGAAGTGGAAGGCATTTAGAAGGAGGTGTAGATCCAAGAAGTTGTCCTCCTCCACTACCTCTATAGCGGAAATTTGCGGATTTCCTGCTATTCCTGAGAGAAAAATCTCATCTAGCCGTATACACAATAGAATGATATAGAAGTATGCTCCCGGCTTTATTCAGGAACAGAGGATTAGATCGGGCAGATAATGAAGATCTCCACGATCTCATAAGGTCTTTTGAGACTTCAAAGTCTAAGGAACCAGTACCTCCGAACTGGAACCTAGACGTAGTTCTGAAGTATCTGTCATCGGAAAGATTCGAACCTCCTCATCGGGCATCGTTTAGAGACATTACCCGGAAAATTCCTATTTCCTATTATCTTTAGCTACGGCAAAGAGAATTAGTGAATGGCATGCTCTGCAGGATGAAGTAGCATTCAAGGGAGACTCAGCGAGTTGCTCGTTTAAGACCCTGTTTTTAGCGGAAAACGAGAATCCTACGAATCCCTGGCCTTAGTCATTCGAAGTCAAAGGCATGTCGAGTCTCGTAGGCAGAGAAACAGAGAGGTCTCTCTGCCCTGTTAGAGCTCTGAAGTTCTACCTTCAGAGAAAGCATCAAATGGGAGGCTCTAGACAAGGTCTGTGGTGCGCGGTAAAAGACCCCACAAGACTGATGTCCAAGAATGCGCTGGCATTCGTTGTAAGAAACGTCATTACAGACTCATAAGGGCCTGTCCTGACGAACAGTTACAACTGTTGAGAATAAAAGCTCATGAAGTTAGAGCTATAGCGACGTCTCTCTCGTTTCATAAGAATATGTCGTTAAAAAAACATAATAGACACGACATTTTGGAGATGCAACTCAGTATTTATTTGCATCTCATTACTTGAAAGACGTGCGTGTGACATATGAGAAGTGTTTTTCTCTAGGTCCTTTCGTATCGGCGGATACGATTCTGGGTACGGGAGCAGACACCAATCCTTAAATGTTTATACTTTTCTTCTTTTTGGATATGGTCGAGTCTCTTCTAACAATAGAGGACTTAGGCTAGCACGGGCGGCCGTCTATATTGTTCAGTAAGAGAATTCTTGTCATATCCAATTAGTTGAGTATAATTTTTGAAAATTATGTATGTGTGCGTAGTGATTTTGAGTTACGATTGTTGTGACGAGTTCGGGGATAACTCTTAACAATCTGTAGTTCTAACATATGGTTAGGATCAGGTGGTCGGGATTGGTTGTGTGCTCCTTCATAAGGTGTATTGTCATATAAGTGGATCAGCACCCATTGACAAAGTCCTTTTAGGCTCTGCCGAGTAAGTGGGTAAGACCCCATCGGCAGACCCACAAGAACTCTTGGCCATAGATCATATATCTCGCTAAAGTTTCTTGAGGTGATGCAGACTACTGGGCAAACACCCACACGAAGTCTACCACCTATCAGGTAGGAACCAAGGTTTTATTTATACCTACAACATATGTTGTTTACCTGTCTATTCCATATAGAAGCTGTCTCTTACCCTCCACCGAAGGGTGCCAATCAGCTATGTATATATCTGACAGGTAAGTTGATTGTATGAAAATGATATTGTTATGTTACAATAAAGTTTCATACATACTTACCTGGCAGATATATACAATTAAAGGCCCACCCAGCCTCCCCGCAGGAGACAGGTGGAAGAGAGAAAATATGATAGAAAACGGGGATGGTTCCTAGTCCTGCCACCCAGGGCAGGCCGGTAGATCACCTGACCTACCTGTAGCGAGTAGGTGGCGCGAAATTTGAATTTCTGTCGGGGACGACGGAGTCTTAGCTATGTATATATCTGCCAGGTAAGTATGTATGAAACTTTATTGTAACATAACAATATCATATTTTTGATAGTTAAGATTTACTGCCTTCATGGTCTGTCTCTCCAACCTACCCATATCTGTCTTTTCCTCTACTGTTAGCTCTTTATGTATATGCTGGGTATTAGTTATTCATATACTTATTTGAGCTTTGCAGACTTGATTATCTACGTGGCCAGTTTTGATAATGCACCTTCTCTGTTACTGTCTTTTTGGTATAATCATGGTTTGCATGAGGTTGATTTTCAGGTGTTTCTACTTGTAAATCTGTTCTTCATACGTAGGGCTTCTTTTAATTCTTTGGTCCTCTACATGCAGATGTTTCCATTGGCCTAAACCTTTCCAGTACAATCTGCTGCCATGATGCCCTTTTAATTGTTTGTCTCATTACAGTCAAGAGCCACAGAGTATTTTTCTCGTGGTATCTATCTTGTATTAAGTGGTATATACTTGCTTGTGGCATCGATTTCCCTGGCACATGGCCAGAATGACAATTAATTTAGATTTTTTGTGTTCACATTTTATTCATCCCCTCCTCTATTCACATTTTATAAAACAACTACCATACTTTCATTTTTGGCTCAAGGAATCTTACCCATCTGTACTTTCCATTTTGTTACGTCTATACTGTGGAATGTTATATTGTTTTCAGTCATTTGGTGTGTTTTCAGATTATGAAGCTTGCATTCTGTTGAACTCTTCCTCTTCAGTAAATGGTTTTGGAAGGCTTACTAACAGATCACTTGTGGGTTGATAGATCTGAAGGCTAGCTGTTATTCATCCTCTTAAGGCCTCTTGTAATCTCTGTAAACTTTGTCATTCAAATAAGGTTTTCCTTTTTATGGGTTCAATTTCTGATTCCATTCTCCCCATATATTCTTTGTCATCACCATCTTCCTGTATGCTTCCCTCTCCTCTCTATTGACTCACACAGTGCTCTTTCATGTTGTTCACCAGTGGACCCTCTGTTACATAAGGTTGACTAGCACTGTGTATTGCAAGCTTGCAATTTTGTCGGGCCTTGCTTACTAATTCATCAACCTTTATATTTTGGTTGGTATATCTCTTTCCTTGCAGAGGCTATGGTATACTAGCATTTACCATGGGGGTATATGTCAACACAAAATGATGTTGGATAAACATACACTTTCAGAGTAGTATGAGTGATATTCATTTGAAATTTATGATTCACAAGTCGATATCTTGTTTACATCATTCGCCATATTCCTCATAATTCATTTCACCTTCACCAGTCCAATTATATATGACAGAAAAATGTATTTTGATATTCCATGTATCTTCCTTAAGTATTCTGGTTATGCAAAAGGGTTTTCATGGTTTAATTTACCTGCTTCTTAAAACACTGGACAGGAAGCTTTATAGTATATATTGCAGTGATGTTTCCTTACAATAATTATCCAGGTCTTTACCACTGATAAACAATCAGAACCTCACAGGAATCAGTGACGTGAACATCTACTCAAAAAGGCCATAAATACTCTGACCCTAAATTTGAGATTTTATTATATATTATATATAGATAGTATAGATATATATATGATATATATATATACGATAGTATATATCTATATATTATATGATATCTTATATCGATCTATCTATCGAGCTATATAATAGATATATCTATATATATATCTATATCTATATCGATCTATATTTATATATAGGATTATATAGAGATATATATATAGATAATAGATCGATATCTATATCTACATCTATATTTAATAGATATAAATATATATATATATATAGATAGATATTATATCTAATATACTAATATATATATATATTATATATATCTATATTACGATATAATATATATTATAATATCTATATATTATAGATATATATATATATAACTATCGAGAGATATATATATCTATATTAGATAGATCTTATATCGATATATCTATATTATATGATATATATAGTATATATATAATATCTATATATAATTATATATAATCTATATATTTTTATAATATATTATTTATATATATATATTATATATTATTATATCTATTATAAAAAATCTATAATATAAGAATACATATAGATATCTAGATATATATCTGATCTATATTATATATATCTTAATATCTAGATATTATATATAAGATATTTAGGATATAATATAGATAATATATATATGTAATACTAGATATTATATTTATATGTATAATGGTTAATGTATATATATATGTATAATGTATATATTATGTATTAATGTATATGATATAATATGTATATTATATATAATATATATATATATATATATATTGTATATATAGCTATATAGATATATTATATAGATATCGGTAGTATATATGGGATATAGAGATATGTCATATATATATTATATAGTAGTATTATGTATATATGTTGATTATATGTCGATGGTATATATGTATATGTAATATATTGTAGTATATATTATATGTAATAGATATATATATTCTATTATATATATATATATGTATATTTATAGATGTATAATTAATGGAGATCGGTTATGTATTATTTTATGTATAATTATAGAGGTATATATATATAATAATATATATTATATATATATATATATTTATGTATATTATCATGATGTATATAATTATATTTATATATATTATAATGTATATATGTGATATGTAATATATGGTTATATTGTTATTTAATATGTATATATGTGTGTGTGTGTGTGTGTGTGTGTGTGTGTGTGTGTGTGAGAGAGAGAGAGAGAGAGAGAGAGAGAGTAGAGAGAGAGAGAGAGAGAGCAGCAGTTATATGTATATGTAATAGAAGGTGATTCCGGAAAACATTAGTTAGGGAAAGCTAGAACACAATTACTGTACGATGCCTCATACAGTTGTCCTTCAAAATAAAAGAACAACTGACTATGATGAGATAGTCAAAGAAAAAGTTTAAAGAAAAACCTTAAACCTAAGTCATAAATGTATTTACACTATGCATATTGATATTTACTTACATTTAAAAACAGCACAAAAACAAGAACTGAAGTGGGGCGCACAAATCAACAGGAGCAGTAGTTCATCAAGAAGTCTTGTTAGAATTGTTGAGCCTACACATGTCAATGATCTCCTCAAAGTTGATCAACAAAAGATTCAACCCTTACCAGCTAAATAAAAGTTAGTAGGTGGTATTGTTGCTGTAAGTCGCTGCATGGCACTGAAGTGGCAAATTCAAAAGAAGGCAGGAAGGCATTCCCCCCAAACCGGGTACCAGAAGCGGCCTTGCAAGATGAAAGTAGAAGTGTGTCACTTACACTGAACACTTGCACACTGGAAAATTACTGAAGACTAGTGCACCTCAGAGTTGGATAAGAAAATGTGCCTGTGAACACAGACTATCAAGCAATTAATGGAACACAAGAACTGGATCCTCAAAAACTAAACTCCTTTGGGGGTAGTTGTCTGAAAATCTGCTCCCACCAGTGAAGAGAATGAGCTGTCTTTTTCAAAAATCATAGGCGAGAACACACTGCTTCATAAGGCCCCACCAAGGCCGAGGTGAACTAATGTCTCCATATAATGACTTGAAACTGCTTTACACTTGAATCACCCCTATCACTGGGGGGTGGCGAGGGGAGAGTATTAATTATACAAAATATCAAGTAAGTAATAGAAACTCAGCTAAACTTTGTTACCAGAGAAAGAGAAAACAAAACCATTGAAAGTTGTTCTGCTTCGAAACAAGGTTCAAGAGTAATTTATGGGGCAAAATTATGAAAATGCCATATATCATAGGGAATGAAGTGCTATGGCTATGCAATATTGCAGGATCAACACAATTATCTTTTGCAAACTTTTATATCTGTGAGTATAGACCTTACTATATATATTCCCAATAGCAATATCGTAGCACCTTGACTTACAAGATACTTCGGATGTCTAGCCTTCTAGTAAGTAACACGTGTCCTATTGTATAGCCTACCCGTACCCTTGAACATTTCTGGATACCCCACAGCTAACAGTAATTTCACATAATTTGCAGCTTAAACTAAACTTTAATTTATGCTTAACATTCATTTTAAGAGATGGTCAAGCAAAACACCATCTGATATTATTATTATTATTATTGTTATTATTATTATTATTATTATTATTATTATTATTATTATTATTATTATTATTATTACTATTTTTTTTTTTTTTTTTTGTCTATCACAGTCCTCCAATTCAACTGGGTGGTATTTATAGTGTGGGGTTCCGGGTTGCATCCTGCCTCCTTCTTATTATGTGTGCCGTTTCTAGGATCACACACTTTTGCATGAGTCCTGGAGCTACTTCAGCCTCTAGTTTTTCCAGGTTCCTTTCCTTTTCAGGGATTTTGGGATCATGCTTAGTGTTCTTATGATTTTGGGTACAATTTCCACTGTCATATCCCATATCCTTTTTATTTCTATTTTCAGGTCTTGATACTTATCCATTTTTTCCCTTTTTTTCTCTTCAACTTTGGTTTCCCATGGTATTGCGACATCAATGAGTGATACTTTCTTCTTGATTTTGTCAATCAACGTCACGTCTGGTCTATTTGCACATATCACCCTATCTGTTCTGATACCATAGTCCCAGAGGATCTTTGCCTGATCGTTTTCTATCACTCCTTCAGGTTGGTGCTCGTACCACATATTACTGCAAGGTAGCTGGTGTTTCTTGCACAGGCTCCTGTGGAGGGCTTTTGCCACTGAATCATGCCTCTTTTTGTACTGGTTCTGTGCAAGTGCTGGACATTCACTTGCTATGTGGTTTATGGTCTCATTTTTCTTATTGCACTTCCTACATATGGGAGAGATGTTATTTCCACCTATCGTTCTTTGAACATATCTGGTTCTTAGGGCCTGATCTTGTGCTGCTGTTATCATTCCTTCAGTTTCCTTCTTTAGCCCTCCCCTCTGTAACCATTGCCATGTTTCATCGCTGGCTAGTTCTTTAGTCTTGTCACATGTATTGTCCGTGCATTGGTTTGTTGTGCCATTCCTCTGTTCTGTTTGTCATTCTCCTGTCTCTGTATATTTTTGGGTCTTCATCATTATTATTATTATTGTTGTTGTTGTTGTTGTTGCTGTTTTCAGTTTTGATCACTTAGGTTTAAAAGATGGTTTAGCTAGATGACTAAGTGTTAGTACTTACCGTTAGATTTTCCCATAATCTTATTGTTTGCAACCTCAGATGACATTCTCATTTTTACCCAGGAGAGAATAGTTTGTTTTAGTGTCAGGAAGGCTTGTTTGGGCACTGGGAGAATTGGAGGATTCAGATCTACCTGGTTGGGAACTATGACATTTGGGAGTTGGGGGTTGATGAGTGGAGGTATGTGGAAGATTAAGCACAGGAAAGATATGAGAGGCAGAATTCTACAAAGGCAAAATATATTTTATGACATTGAAGGTGACTATGTGATGTCCTTTACTGTACTGTGTGGCTGCATTTATATACATACATAATTTTTTTTTACTCAAAGGTGTAATTATTGAATATATATTGCTAATTTCCATATTTGCTGGTATACAAGATGCATGATTCTTGTGTAGAAAGGTCAAGGAAATTGAAGACCACCTCTGAAGGTGACAAGTAACAGATTTCACATTCCACCCTTGGATGTAAGCACAAATTACTGTGGTCTCTGAAGTGCAAAGATAATCTCTACAGCTATAAGAGCCTAAGATAATCTCTACAGGTATAAGAGCTTGTAACAGAATATTTTACATATTTTGTAATTTGGGTATTTCTATTTCCCAATTACAACAATAATATAAGAGAAAAAATTAAGTGGAGTTAGGTGAAAATAAAATCATGAATGATATAATTAATGTCTGAAGGAAAATGTGTCAGTACCGTTGTATGTGTTATTAACTACCATATTTGTTGTTTGTCAGTCACGGTTATCCAAGGTAACTATACAAATCAGTTGTTGTTTAATGTAAATGTATAGTCAAAGTGGTTTCAGTTATTGTGTGTTTCATGAGCTGCTACTGTTGACAGATATGCATCAGTCATATTGGATATTACATAACATCAGCTAAGATAACAAGACTTACCAGTTGTCTTTTCTTCATGCAGTTGTCTAATCATGTAGGTTTTGTATGGTGTGTTACATAACGACCAACTTGCCTCAACAGTTGTGAGCCTCAGTTGTCACTCATCATTCAGTATGATTCTACTCACATTTGCATTTTGGTAGCTTAAGTAAAATTTCTCCTTTAACCCTCGGCGGCTGCTGCGTCTTGCCTCCAGTGAAATCTTTAGTAACTTGGAACATTCATGGTCTGCATTAAAATGTACAATCTTACCATTGTGCCATCATGTCACTTATTTGTATTAATGTTGTAATATAAGTTAAGTATACCTAAAGACGAATTACTATCAGAACATGCGTAAGTTTGTGTATATCTTGCCACATAGATAACAGTACAGCATTGCTATAAAATATCTTTATTAGGCATTGAAAGAAAGACTTCAGGCTAGTCAGTTAGGCAAACGTTTTTTCAAGTGCTCAAGTATGTATGACTGCATGAGTTCAAGCAAGTTTTGATGCTGCAAAAAGTATTTTCAGCCATACCATGTAAATAACAGTATTTTTGTAACATATTCTTAGTGGGCTGAAATGAATGCCGACATGGTAAATTAGATTTACTCTTGTCATCTAGTTAGTAAGAGGACAAAAAAAGAATCAAGAAAAATAATTTATAAATTTTTTTAAGGGCATCCCTTGCTGAATGCCTAAAGTACAAGTTTTGCTAATCCTTCCTTATTCTGATACTGTAATTGACTATTGGTTGATAAGAAGCTTCAAAATATAGCAGATTGGGTCATGAAGATAAGGAAGACGAGTACTATTTACATACTTATCAGAATATATTGTCATGTTCTCTGTAAGCAACTACTATGCTTATATATATTGGCAAGTGCAGCATCTATAAGTGATGTTTTAAGATTGGAGCTTTTTAGGTATGGAGTTATTAATCCTATTTCATTTTGTTTCTTTCAGATGACGATGATTTTGTCACTGGTTACTTCAACAAAAAAGGCAAGCGATATGGCCTACTGTCCTTATTTAATTATCTAAAGGAAGAATTTTTTCCGCAAAGGGGAAAGAAAGCTTTTTGAACTCTTTTATATGTAAAAGTTTGTTAATTATGAAAATGTATAGTTCAATACTGTGAGTGTTAGTTTTTCATTGTTGTAAGGGAAAAACATTTTTTAGAGTTTTGCATTATTTAAGCATATGTATGTAATGTAAAGTACATAAAAATAGCTAGTCCTAGAATGATGTTCCACAAACTTGAATAGGCTAGTTTGGTGAACACAGATTTCTTTGTATGGATATTTTACAATGAGAAAAGCAGAATGCTGCGTTCAGCTAAGAGTTAGTGACTGTGAGTCAAGTTCTGTTTTGTTTTGTCCATTTGATTGTTTTTTTTTTTGTCAATTCTTTTTGTAATTTCTTTACAACTCTCCTTCATGTCAAAGCTAACAAAACTCTGGCCTGTCACAGCATTGTTAGTTAGTGATATTATTGTTTTAATTTTATTGTTATTAGATAGAAATTAGCATCAACAGTTATTTGAAAGTACCTAGTATCCATATGGTGTAGAGTATTATATTTTTTTCATGTGGAGCATAATGTATTGGATATAGTTTTGTAAGATTTTGTACATTTTTTTTTTTACAAGTATGGTTATCCAGTGAACCTCAAGAAATAACTCTACATACCTTTTCCTGCAATAACCAGATATTCTACGTATTTGCAGAACATATCATTCTACTTACGGTTTTATTTTATTTGTTTGGTATGCCTTCAGGGAATTAATGCTTAATGTAATTATGTTCATTATTTATTTATGCAAGCTTTGTTTCTTCCTTTCTGGGCAATACGATGTATTTGACAAAATTATTTTTGATGTGATGACGTGTACAGTGTGCACTAATTTTGGAGGAAATGTAGTTAAAGTTGTATAACTTATGTAGAAATGTAGTGTACTTTTGTAAACAGGATTGGTATTTTCTTGAAGGAAAAATAAGTGCAAATTGAAGACTGTACTATTACACACACCAAGAAAACTTATTTATTAGATTCTGCCCACTTCATTTTAACAACAGTGTATAAGAGTAAAAGCTAAATGTGTACTTTTAGGAATTCTCTGACAGTAATACGTTCATTGCCGTTTTTAAGCAGTGTTTGTCAATTGGAGTGGCGAATTTGTAGCTCGAGTAATTTTTTGGGATTACGTACCAGTGAGTTTTGGTAGCTCTTAGAAAAAGGTTTCATTTTGTCAGGTTCTTTTAGTTGTTTACTCAGAACATGACAATAATATAAGCGTGGAAAGTGTCCAATAGGTAATCATGCTTAGAGCAATCATTTTTTACAATGCTGTTGTAATAAACGATCAAAAACTAAACATGATATTCTTGATTCGGAGGCCTACCAATCTGTTAATTTAATTTCTAGTTTGCAGCTAGCCTTGATGCAAGAGTGTTATTCTACACATGTGATGCAGAGAAAGTTATAATCTTTATTAAGTCACCTTCACCAAGCAGGGTTGCTTGACACTTTAGTTTATGTAATTGTATCTTGTTTGATATTGGAAATAATTTTCTCAAATCTCATCGACTGTAGATATAAATTTTAAGGAGGAAAGCTTTCTAAAGAAAATTATTTACAGGTAGGTTGCAGGACAACTGCAACTTTATTTAAAAATTTAATGTGGAAGACTTATTGATACAGTAATTCTTGTCTTTGTGGTAGGATGGAAAATGCTGATAAACGTGGAGAAAGAAGGGACAGTAGTGGTTTTTTGCTTTATCCAGTGATATGGTTGTAGGTCATGTAAAGTTTTACGCTCATGGTCATTTGATTTTATTATAGGTATAAATTATTTTTACTGTAACAATGGTTTTGTACGATATGGTAATTGATTTGGTACATGTACTCTAGGGTTCCTTATTTGAACTTGCGATAATTTTGTGCTCATAGACAAAGTTGTTATAATTTATTGTTTGGTATCTGTATTTGTCCAATACTCGGTCTTCTTGGTACACATTGCCATTATGTTCAGATTTGCAAGTATGTTGTCATTATGATATTTTATGTTTTCATACATTCAACTTCCCTGTCAGATATATACTTAGCTATAGACTCCGTTGTCCCCGATAGAAATTCGAATTTCGCGGCACACGCTACAGGTAGGTAGGTAGGTCAGGTGATCTACCGCCCCGCCGCTGGGTGGCAGGAATAGGAACCATACCTTCTAGAACCAGATTTTCTCTATCGTTTGGAATGTAAACATACGTTTACGGTTCCTCCTGATTTGATTTTCGTGTTTCATCGCCATCGATCTTCTGGGCTGTCTTTTGCAGGGAAGTACTGGGTCTTTGGTTCGGCATACGCTTTTATTAACTTTTTAATGAATTTCGCTTCGAAATTTCGAAGAAAATACTAAGTGAAACTACCGAAATTATCGGTAGACACTCACATAGTTTGCAGTAAAGGGAATTATTAATATTTATTCATTATTACATGTAATAAAGGTTACAACTTTATTGAGGAAATATTAAACTCTAATTTCCTACTTTAGGAAGTCAGAAAAGCCTATAACTAGATACGCTTACTTTATAGCTTTAATAGCGTTTGTGCTAACGAGCAGTTAGAGTATTAGCAGTACTAGTAGTTGTTGCATCCTCATCACCTTCTTACTCCGCAGAAACTACAAATTTATATATGCAAATTTGAAGATAATGGATGTAGCTCAAAAGCGAGCTATTAAAAGGTAAGAAGTGAATATAGTGTTCCCCATTGAAGTGGAGGGTGCGTCTGATCGGCTCTGTCTCGCTCCCAGGTCTAGACCTCTTCCAAACTCACAAGCCCAGAGGAGAAGGAATGTCGAAAGCCGCACGGAGGTTTCAGAGAATCCCCACCGATCAGGCGTCCCCTCGGCAGACTCTGTAGAACGTCCCAGACTGCCAAGTTCGCCATTGGAAAGGCGTCCTAAAATAGTGGAGGGTGCGTTCCGATCGGCTCTGTCTCGCTCTCAGGCCTAGACCTCTTCCAAGCTCACAAGCCCAGAGGAGAAGGAATGTCGAAAGCCTTAAGGAGGTTTCAGAGAATCCCCAACGGTCGGGCGTCCCCTCGGCAGGATCTGTAGTAGCGTCCCAGACTGCCAAGGATAGCCGTTGGAAAGGCATCCTAAAACAGTTTTTTTCGTCATCCGAGTCTTCATCGAAAGGAAAATAGGGTGGAGTTCTCACAAGCTGTCGAGACCTTCTAAAAGATCGTGGAAATTGCCAGCTTGGGATTCTATCCCGGAAAGTTTTCCGGAAGGCTATCCACCTGAGAAGAAGAAAGACATTTATTCATTAAATCCTCCTTCCCCTAGATCGGATACGGAGAAAGAAGACGACTCTACGAAGATCCTAGGAGAAAGGCAACAGTAGATATCTTCGTTAATAGAAGTTTTGAAGAAGGATCCTCCCAGGAGAAAGGATCTCTTCCTTCCCGTTAAGAAATCCCGTCCGATAGAAGTCTTTTGACAGCTCGGACGAGGCGGCCAGGCGCAAATCGCCAACAAGGCGAGAGGATTCTAAAGAGGCGCCTGAAGCGGCTGAAATGAGGCACAAAGCGCCTGAAGCACCTGAAACGAGACGCAAAGAGCCTGAGGCGCCTGAAACGAAGCACAAAGCTCCTGAAGCGCCTGAAATGAGGCGCAAAGCGCCTGAAGTGCCTGAACTGAGGCGAAAAGCGCCTTAAGCGCCTGAAACACCTGAAGCGCCTGAAATGAGGCGCAAAGCACCTGAAGCGCCTGAAACGAGGCGCAAAGCGCCTGAAGCGCATGAAACCTCTGAAGCGCCTGAAATGAGGCGCAAAGCACCTGAAACTATAAACCAGGATCTTCATCGGAGATGGAGTTAGAGCCTGATTCTGCGAAAGGGGAAAGACATTCGAGGCCTTCTTCTGATAAGGACAGGAGTTGTCGCACAGGCGGACGTCGCCCTTCTCAGGATAGTCTTAATGCAAATAAGGGCAAGAGCAAGATCAGCTTTTTTCCTGGCGGGGACTCAAGATGTCGCACAGGCGGCCGTAGCCCTTGTCAGGTTAGAATCGGTACTGCTAAAAGCTCTTCACCTTACGAAAGCAGGCGCTCTCCTCAGGTTGTTCATTCTTCTCCCAACTTGATGGACAGGAAATGGAAGATAGATCGGAATTGGAAACCTTTTTTTATTGGAAAAAATTAGTTCATTACTAATAAGACGATATTAAAATCTTCCCCCTTCTAAAATAATGCAACCAACCATTTACAGAAAGAGTGGCAATCGTTTGCTAATTAAACAAGATTCGTACGAGCTCTCATTCATTGATTAGAGGCTCTTCCAAATAATAGAGGCGTAGAATACAGCCTTATATCCAAGAGAATAAAAATTTGAGGGATTCTCTTCGATCCTAGAGTTTTCATTGCGATCTCTTTCAACTAATACTAATTCGTGTTTATTGACGAAAAGAACGAAGAGGGCAAGATTTCCATTCTCTCTCTGAATCGGAGAGGAAAGAATGTAGTAGCAAGACTTGCTGTATACAACTACTGAATGACAAGTCATATACGCATACCATAGTTGCCTTTGTGGTTCGCTACGGAATTATCTATATCCTTACAGGATTTTCCTGGTAAGGACTTCGCTTAAAAGGTTTGTTACGACAATACCTACTCAGCTTCGGTATTTAACAAAGGTTGTTTGGCTTAAATTTGCATTATTAAGAGCTTCCTTAGGCTCAAGAATAATTTTATTATATTCCTTCATTGAATGAAGTAACTGGCAACTCATGATGAATGCAGCCAGGCAGCGAGCGAGACTGCCGGGCTGTCATTCTAAGGCCAATACAGTACCATCCAGTTCTCGATCATTAGCAGTCGGTTACATCTCTCTCTCCAACGGGATCGAATGGTTAACCGTATATTCCCCCTACAATCATGGACTTAGTCTCGAATGGAGGGGATAGTTAAGCTAACATAAATAAAATATTGTCTGCCTTTTGCTAAGAAGCTTTCAATAAGAAAGATATTATAACCTTTCAATGCTGTTTACCGTAGGTAACATTATTAAAGGATTCTAACGCAGCAGAACATTATATTATATAATGCTCTCATGCTTACGAAAGCATGGCTTATTAGAATACATGCTTAGTGAGAAGATGGATGTAGTAGAGAATTCACTTTAAGACTACGGTATGGTCAAGTCTTTCGAGAAACGCACACAACCTTTTTAGAATCGGATATTGCTCAAGAGAAGATGGATGAGTGGGATGGGAAACATTCTCTTCGTGGCAGAAATGGTTTCCCTGAATGGACTATACTACGTATATAAGAGTTTTTTCCTACTAAGAACGGAATTAACATGTGAAAGGATGTCGAGTACCATAAAGGCACAGATGTTCTGGCACATAACATAAAGAGAATTAGAAGAAAGCGCCAGCCTGGCGCAAAGCGCTAGAAGCGCCAACCTGGCGCAATGCGCCAAAAAGCGCCAGCCTGGCGCAAAATTGCGCCAGAAGCGCCAGCCTGGCGCAATGAGCCAAGAGCACCATCCAAGATATTTTCTAGTTTTAGCAAGTTATTAACCTAAGAGTCCAGTAGCCTCTCAGACAGCACGCTCGGTAACGACAAGATTCGTTCCTGATTTCGTTACCCATTTAATCACTTAGGCCAATTCCACGACTCTCTCATATCGCAAAGAGCATCGAGAATCTCTTTTTTCGCTCCTGTTCACGTTAACAAAGAGAACCTATTTGGAAAACAGACAGGGAATGTAACGATCCTTAAGAGGTTCGATGCAAGATTTTGCATGTCCGTGAGAACCTTCTCGATCGACGATAATAACTGTGAAAGTATGTCTAACATTTATTGCAAAGAGTTGTGAGAACCTGCGAAAAGTCTTCTTCATAGATCTCTTAGCAAGGTAGAAGACGAACAGTCTTCCTGTAGACTGCTTCCTTTTCCTCGAACCAAGAGAGGTAGCAATATACGCCATCTTTGTTTTATAGAAAGGGGAATAAACTTTAGTCTTTTTTTCCCTAAATATAAATTCTTTACAGAATTTAAGATAAAGGGCGTCAAAGAAAGAGAGGATAATACTTTATGCCTCATTTTGGCCTTAGAGAGGTTGGATTCACAGAGGGCACGTTCTTCTCACAGCATGTTTTGGAAGTTTTCCAAGACAGTCTGAATATTCTACCAGCATCTATTATAAATGGACCTTAACAACCTCTCCACTCTGAGTCTGTCTGCGTGCAGACTAACCAGAAGTGGACATGAATGAGAGGATTTTTCAAGGTAAATGACAATAGTCATGGACAAGATATAGAATTGCTGCAGATCGTGCTAGAGGGAATGAGGAAACTGTCCTCTTCCGATACCTCTGTGAACCACATAGCGGTTTTTTCTTCCCTTTCAGAGGGAAGAATCACCTTTGTATATATCTGCTATCAAAGAACGCAGTAAAAGGCTATACTCTGTCTCTATAAAGGGATTGGAGATAGCAGAGGATTAAGATCTTCGGGATCTTATACGATACCTCAATATGACAAGAGTAGGATATCATGTACTTCTAATGGGATCTTTTTTGTGGCCACAGATTCTATGTTCCGACAAGATGGATCTGCTCCTCATCAAACTTCTTTGAGAAATTTTTATGAGGGAATTCTTTGTTTCTCTTGGTCCTAAATGATCAAGAAGACAAGTGAATTTTTTGAGCATTGGAATCTCGCATCAGATTCTATGGAGATTAGGCATAGTATGTCTGGCAAAAGAACTAAAACCCCCTATTCCTGATTCAATGTTTTCAGATAGAGGTTTCGTTGTCCAGGCAGGGTACTTACGTTTTCATCTACAGTAGAATGGTTCAAACGTTTGCCTACAGTCTTTGGAATGCGATGACGGCTCGAAATGCTTCCCAGAAGGTGTTCAGAGGGATACAATAAAGAGCTAGAAATCAGGAGTACTCCCAATTTCAGCTCGGAGTCTCCTTCGACTTCCAGGCTTTTTCCCTTCCTTCGGGCAAGGATAGGGAAGATTCTGCAACGAGACACCCCTTCAACATGTAAGAAGAGATCTCGTGAGCACGGAAGTATTCAAGAAGGACCCTCCTCGGAGGAAGACTCTTATCTCTCATATGGTTAGATATCCTATCGTCTACTGGATGTAGCTGATTACAATCACCTCCCCTTGCCGGAGAGGCCAAAGCTCAAAGTGGAAGAACTTCTTCCACTCTTCTCCAGTCTCCTGATAAACTATTGTGGATGTTCAGGACTTTTGGACAATGTAGCGCCAACCAGGTGCCATATGCCAAAACAGGCGTAAAAAACGCCAGAGGCAGACAGTTTCAAGGAACACTGTCATTGTCTGATGAAGAGAAAGAGGGGGCCTCCAACCTAGCGCAGATGCGCTAGAGGCGAACAAATCGGACAGATAAGAGAGTCCGATGTGGGCATCGCCAGACATCCTCGAGACTCTACCAAGCTCGAAGCTCCAGCAAGTGGAGAGGAGTCAGCCAGGCGCCAGACGCCAAATAGTGCCAGTCTGGAACCAGGCGCGAAGCTACTTCCAGGCGCGAGGCGCCAGCCATGAGTCAGGCGAAAAGCGCCTTCCAGGAGCTAGGCGCCAACCAAGTGTCAGGCAGGCGTGAGGCGCCAGCCAGACACGAGGCGCGAGGCGCCACCCAGGCGCAAGCCAGGCTCTAGGCTTCATCCAGAAAAGATCCATTTCAAAGGAAGCCCTGGTCTTCTTTGAAATAAGTGTGATCGCTAAAGCACTTCATGAATAACTTGATGATTCCTTCAAACAGCTGAGAATTAAAAGCGCTTGAAGTGCGAGCTTTTATGAATTCTTGTTCGTACATAACAATATGTCGTGAAGGACATATTGGCTGTAACTTACGGGAGATGCAACTCTGTGTTGACTTCCCTTTGCACGAATGAGGTCAAGTTGACCTACGAGAGATCCTTCTCTCTTGGTTTTACGTGTCTACGGATACGTTGCTGGGATAGGGAGCCGACACTGATCCTTAACTAAGTGAGTTAATTTTTATGTTAACATAGTGTTTTTTTTTTCTTTGGTTTGTTTGAAAGGAGTTTGGGGATAGCTCTTTTCAAACTAAGCACAAACCCTCGTGTTAGGATCAGGTGATCGGAATCGGTGTGTTTGCTTCCTTAATTATGCCCCTAGGCATAGGTGTATTTGTCATGTAAGTGGATAAGACCCCATTGACAAATGACCATTGGATTCTGTCGAGTAAGTGGATAAGACCCCATTGACAGATCTACAAGAACTCTTAGCCATAGGTCACATCCTCGCTGAGGCTCTTGAGACGAAGCAGACTACTAGGAAGTCGACCCTTCGTCTAAACACATAGGAACCAAGGTTTTATTTATTTATTACCTACAACGTATGTTGTTTACCTGTCTAATCAGTAATTAGCTGTCTCTTACCCTCCGCCAAAGGTTCCAATCAGCTAAGTATATCTGATCAGGGAAAGTTGGAATGTATGAAAACTGAATTATTGTTATTTGTACAAAAATAAATAGTTTCATACATACTTACCTGGCAGATATATACGATTGAATGGCCCACCCAGCCTCCCCTCAGGAGACAGGTGGAAGAGAAAATCTGGTTCTAGAAGGTATGGTTCCTATTCCTGCCACCCAGCGACAGGGCGGTAGATCACCTGACCTACCTACCTGTAGCGTGTGCCGCGAAATTCGAATTTCTATCGGGGACGACAGAGTCTATAGCTAAGTATATATCTGCCAGGTAAGTATTTATGAAACTTTATTGTACAATAACAATATCATTTTACAGTAAGTGGAATAAGGTTGTGTAGTGCTTAAATACATAGAATATGATAGTGGGAAAGGGGAGATGCAACTATTTTCACGATGACAAGCCAAATGAGCTAGGTGGCAGGAAGTAAATTTTATCTTTAATAACGAAAGAGAGCCTCAAGAGCTCACATGACTATTTGTTCCCAGTCATATTACGTTTTGAAAATGTCCAACATCATTACCAGAAAGTGTGGTGATAGATAAGATTAACACCTTAGTACATTTGACAAGATTTCTTGTATTACCATGTTCAAACCTCTGAAATATCAGTAATCTGTGCTGGAGAGATCAAGTCTTTATTTAGAAATTAGCCGTTAGTCTTAGTTTAGCATAGGACCTGATACTCTTCTTGGGAGCCCACCTTTCCCAGTAACTTTTTCCTGGTTCACACAGATTGCTGCACATTAATAATTTCCTTGCTTTCTCTAAATAATTTTGTCCATCATTAAAATTCATCAGTCTAAATATTTTGATATTTTTTTGAAATTTGTGATAGGGATTTATGTTTTGTGTATTTAATTCTTATGGTTGATGGAATGATTAAATATTTATGTTTTGTGTATTTAATTTTTGTGGTTGCTTATTCAGTATTTTGTTTTTTGTGATGTTCTCGAGTTTCTTTGAGTTTCTTATCTAGGCATGAAAGCTCTCCTCACCCTTCATTTCGTACACTTTGTGCGTGAACTACCATCGGGTTCAAGCTCTCTTGCATCCCATTTCTCTGTTTACTGGCTCATTCTGTTAGTTGTACTTCTTTTACTTTCACGTCTGCTACTTTTAGGACTAAATGCCTCTCTCCCTTTTTCTCACATGCTCTGAGTATATCAGTTTTTGAGAGCTGTTTTCTAGGTTCTAGATGCTACATCATTCAACTTTATTTGTAGCATCATCTTCCCTTTGGACTCAGTGAGTCTTAGTATTTTGTAGTTATACTCTTTCAAAAACTTTGTATGTTTTGTTTATTGAAAATCTTGTATTCTTTATCATTTGAAATCCTGTCATTCTTTTTCTAAATGGTAAACTTTGATTTTTCTAATGTTGAATTTCAGTCCTTTCATCTTTTCTTTGCTTCTCCACCAGTTTCAACATGTCAAACACATCACCCTTTGATTTTGGTGTAGCTCAAGGTCATCTTTTTGCAGCTTCTAGTTGCTTCCGTTTCTCAGAATTTTTTGGCTTTTTCCATTACTGTGATAAACATAAAGGAAATTGCTAATCTTTCTTGGATTGCAACATTTATCTCTAATTCTTCTGATATACCTATCATTGTCTTTACTATAAATGAAGTTATGATACAATAACATAACTAGTTATTGGTCTTTTAGGGTTTTCTTCTTTCATAAAAGGTAGTCATGGTACTGTTAAATACCTTCATAAGAGCCACAACATATTTTTTTACAACCTTTTTTTTTTTTTTTTTAATAGTAGTTCACTAGTAGTATCAGTATACAGAAGGCATCTGTTGTTGATATCTGTGGTGAAAAATTAATTGAGTTGGAAAATTTTTGCAACCTTTTCTTTCAGCAATTTTTCCTGTACTTTTATAGCATTCTTCAGCAATCATCCTATGAAGCTTCTTGTATCCTTGATTGAGATCAGAGGGCATCAGAGAGTAGCTACTTAAAACTGACCATCAGTTCTAGGATATACTAAGTGCTTCAGCAAAACTTGTGTAGGTAGGTTTTTGCCTTTTTATTTTCTTCCTCCCTTATGTTTTTATTGTATATATGAGTAGGCAAACTAAGTAGGATTTTTATTTGTTTTTCTGTAGTTTTTCTTATTGTACTTATAGAATTTGTTTTTGTTTAGTAGATTCTGCTTGCTCTTGAATGTACATTCAGCTATTCTTAGAACATGAGTATAGGGGAAGCTTGATGGTCAGTTCCTTTAACCAGTTCGAGTAGCTGCCACATTGAACCAGATCGCAGTGTGGATGATCCTTAAGTAAAAGTCAGATGTATCCGTGTTATTCTCGTAGGACAGCTACTTATGAATGGTGAAAGTTGAGCATCTTGGACAAATCAGGTTACTGTTAAGAAAATATTGCTTAGAGTGACAAACTTGTAATAACAGCAGTGAGTGATTATAGTTGTTTCTCCCTAATAATAGGAAAGGTCTAGTATCAGTAATTAAGAACTTTATGGATTTGCCAATAAAAGAAAATGAGAACAAGG